>NC_059203.1:19599919-19619919 GCF_020615455.1 Coregonus clupeaformis | reverse complement strand
TGTCTCCTCTCTGGCTCCTCTCTGGCTCCTCTTTGTCTCCTCTCTGTCTCCTCTCTGTCTATATTCTGTCTCATCTCTTTCTCCTCTCTGCCTCCTCTCTCTCCTCTCCTTCTCCTCTCTGTCTCCTCTCTGGCTCCTCTCTGTCTTCTCTCTGGCTCATCTCTGTCTCCTCTCTGTCTCCTGTCTGTCTATATTCTGTCTCCTCTCTGTCTCCTCTCTGCCTCCTCTCTGGCTCCTCTCTGGCTCCTCTCTGGCTCCTCTCTGTCTTCTCTCTTGCTCCTCTCTGGCTCCTCTCTATCTCCTCTCTGTCTATATTCTGTCTCATCTCTGTCTCCTCTCTGCCTCCTCTCTATCTTCTCTCTGTCTCCTCTGTCTCCTCTCTGTCTCCTCTCTGTCTCCTCTCTGTGTCCTCTCTGTGTCCTCTCTGTGTCTTCTCTGTGTCCTCTCTGTCTCCTCTCTGTCTCCTCTCTGTCTTCTCTCTGTCTCCTCTCTGTCTATATTCTGTCTCCTCTCTATCTCCTCTCTGGCTCCTCTCTGTCTCCTCTCTGTCTCCTCTCTGTCTATATTCTGTCTCCTCTCTGTCTCCTCTCTGTCTCCTCTCTGCCTCCTCTCTCTCCTCTCTGACTCCTCTCTGTCTCCTCTCTGGCTCCTCTCAGTCTTCTCTCTGGCTCATCTCTGTCTCCTCTCTGTCTCCTGTCTGTCTATATTCTGACTCCTCTCTGTCTCCTCTCTGCCTCCTCTCTGGCTCCTCTCTGGCTCCTCTCTGCCTCCTCTCTGTCTTCTCTCTGGCTCCTCTCTGGCTCCTCTCTATCTCCTCTCTGTCTATATTCTGTCTCCTCTCGGTCTCCTCTCTGCCTCCTATCTGTCTCCTCTCTGTCTATATTCTGTCTCTTTTCTGTCTCCTCTCTGTCTCCTCTCTGCCTCCTCTCTGTCTCCTCTCTGTCTATATTCTGTCTATATTCTGTCTCTTATCTGTCTCCTCTCTGGCTCCTCTCTGTCTCCTCTCTGTCATTATTCTGTCTCTTCTCTGTCTCCTCTCTGTCTCCTCTCTGGCTCCTCTCTGTCTCCTCTCTGTCTATATTCTGTCTCTTCTCTGTCTATATTCTGTCTCTTATCTGTTTCCTCTCTGGCTCCCCCTTGTCTCCTCTCTGTCTCCTCCCGTCTCCTCTCTGTCTCCTCTCTGTCTATATTCTGTCTCTTCTCTGTCTCCTCTATGTCTCCTCTATGTCTCCTCTCTGGCTCCTCTCTGGCTCCTCTCTGGCTCCTCTCTGGCTCCCCCCTTGTCTCCTCTCTGTCTCCTCTCTGTCTCCTCTCTGTCTATATTCTGTCTCCTCTCTGTCTCCTCTCTGTCTATATTCTGGCTCCTCTCTGTCTCCTCTCTGGCTCCTCTCTGGCTCCTCTCTGTCTCCTCTCTGTCTCCCCTCTGGCTCATATCTGGCTCCTCTCTGTCTCCTCTCTGTCTCCTCTCTGTCTCCTCTCTGTCTCCTCTCTCTCTACTGTGTACCTGACACATTTGTGATAACTTCTTGGCATCATTAAATAGCGACTGAAAAATTGACTTTACACTCTTAGCCTGCATCCCAAATGGCACCCTATTCACTATATATCTGTAGTGTACTACTTTTGACATGAGCCCTATGGGGCTTGGTCAAAAGTAGTGCAGTATATAGCGAATAGGGTGCCAGTTGGGATGCAGACTTCCAGAATATTAATCACAGCCTCATCTACTCTTTGAAATAATTTGTGGAATTTCTAACATCTTGTTAAGTTCCTCAGGCCATCTTGGCAGTGCTGAGACTGTCGTTGCTGTTATTCTTGCTAGAATAATCTGAAACATTTACAGACCTTGCAAGAAAATATCTCACTCTTTGAAATATATATGTTTTTAGAGTTTATTGATTTTCACTGTACCTAATTAAAGTCTTATGTTGTCTGTGATAGCACGTCTCAGGTAAAGTAGAAACTAAGCAGTCTTAAAACAAATCGGCTGTGCACTATGTGCCCTGGTCAAAAATAGTGCAATGTAAAGGGAAAAATTGTGCCTTTTCGGACACAGTCATTGACTTGCAGCCTTTCACAACTCACACAGAGCTGAGCAGAGCAGAGCAGAGCAGGGCAGAGCAGAGCAGAGCAGAAGGATGGTTAACATGCAGATTTGATTGATTGCTAATTTAAAAATATATATACTGTATGTATACACACTACATACATTTTAAAAAACTGAACAGGTACAACACAATAAAGTAAATGGCTTACACTATATATAAAAAGTATTTGGACAATCCCTTCAAATTAATGGATTGGGCTATTTCAGCCACACACATTGCTGACAGGTATATAAAATTGAGTACACAGCCATGTAATCTCCATAGACAAGCATTGGCAGTATAATGGCCTTACTGAAGAACTCAGTGACACAGGGGTGAAAAGAACTGCAGCTCCAAATAAAAAAATAAAAAAACAACAACAGCCCCATATACTTTTGTGACTGTACAATTTGGTTTTGAAGTAGGCAAAGCCAGAAGCACTCAACATTTTCAACAACATGTACAGGCCAGTGGTTCTCAAACCTCTCCTCGGGGACCCCCCAGACGTTTCACAATGTTGTTGTAGCCCTGAACAAGCTCACCTGATCCACCTAGTCAAGGGCTTGATGATTAGTTGACAAGTTGAATCAGGTAGCGGTGGAATAGTTCAAATAGAAACGGCATCCCTGAGGAGAGGTTGGAGAACCCCTGTTATAGGCTATTAAACAACATGCTAACTCTACATCAGTCAGGAGGAACAAGGCTATTAGACAACATGCTAACTCTACATCAGTCAGGAGGAACAAGGCTATTAAACAACATGCTAACTCTACATCAGTCAGGAGGAACACGGCTATTAGACAACATGCTAACTCTACATCAGTCAGGAGGAACAAGGCTATTAAACAACATGCTAACTCTACATCAGTCAGGAGGAACAAGGCTATTAAACAACATGCTAACTCTACATCAGTCAGGAGGAACAAGGCTATTAAACAACATGCTAACTCTACATCAGTCAGGAGGAACACGGCTATTAAACAACATGCTAACTCTACATCAGTCAGGAGGAACACGGCTATTAAACAACATGCTAACTCTACATCAGTCAGGAGGAACACAGCTATTAAACAACATGCTAACTCTACATCAGTCAGGAGGAACAAGGCTATTAGACAACATGCTAACTCTACATCAGTCAGGAGGAACACGGCTATTAAACAACATGCTAACTCTACATCAGTCAGGAGGAACAAGGCTATTAAACAACATGCTAACTCTACATCAGTCAGGAGGAACAAGGCTATTAGACAACATGCTAACTCTACATCAGTCAGGAGGAACACGGCTATTAAACAACATGCTAACTCTACATCAGTCAAGAGGAACAAGGCTATTAAACAACATGCTAACTCTACATCAGTCAGGAGGAACAAGGCTATTAAACAACATGCTAACTCTACATCAGTCAGGAGGAACACGGCTATTAAACAACATGCTAACTCTACATCAGTCAGGAGGAACACGGCTTTTAAACAACATGCTAACTCTACATCAGTCAGGAGGAACACGGCTATTAGACAACATACTAACTCTACATCAGTCAGGAGGAACAAGGCTATTAAACAACATGCTAACTCTACATCAGTCAGGAGGAACAAGGCTATTAGACAACATGCTAACTCTACATCAGTCAGGAGGAACAAGGCTATTAAACAACATGCTAACTCTACATCAGTCAGGAGGAACACGGCTATTAAACAACATGCTAACTCTACATCAGTCAGGAGGAACACGGCTATTAAACAACATGCTAACTCTACATCAGTCAAGAGGAACAAGGCTATTAAACAACATGCTAACCCTACATCAGTCAGGAGGAACACGGCTATTAGACAACATGCTAACTCTACATCAGTCAGGAGGAACAAGGCTATTAAACAACATGCTAACTCTACATCAGTCAGGAGGAACAAGGCTATTAGACAACATGCTAACTCTACATCAGTCAGGAGGAACACGGCTATTAAACAACATGCTAACTCTACATCAGTCAAGAGGAACAAGGCTATTAAACAACATGCTAACTCTACATCAGTCAGGAGGAACACGGCTATTAAACAACATGCTAACTCTACATCAGTCAGGAGGAACAAGGTTATTAAACAACATGCTAACTCTACATCAGTCAGGAGGAACAAGGCTATTAAACAACATGCTAACTCTACATCAGTCAGGAGGAACAAGGCTATTAGACAACATGCTAACTCTACATCAGTCAGGAGGAACACGGCTATTAGACAACATGCTAACTCTACATCAGTCAGGAGGAACAAGGCTATTAGACAACATGCTAACTCTACATCAGTCAGGAGGAACAAGGCTATTAAACAACATGCTAACTCTACATCAGTCAGGAGGAACAAGGCTATTAAACAACATGCTAACTCTACATCAGTCAGGAGGAACACGGCTATTAAACAACATGCTAACTCTACATCAGTCAGGAGGAACAAGGCTATTAAACAACATGCTAACTCTACATCAGTCAGGAGGAACACGGCTATTAAACAACATGCTAACTCTACATCAGTCAGGAGGAACAAGGCTATTAAACAACATGCTAACTCTACATCAGTCAGGAGGAACAAGGCTATTAGACAACATGCTAACTCTACATCAGTCAGGAGGAACAAGGCTATTAAACAACATGCTAACTCTACATCAGTCAGGAGGAACACGGCTATTAAACAACATGCTAACTCTACATCAGTCAGGAGGAACACGGCTATTAAACAACATGCTAACTCTACATCAGTCAAGAGGAACAAGGCTATTAAACAACATGCTAACCCTACATCAGTCAGGAGGAACACGGCTATTAGACAACATGCTAACTCTACATCAGTCAGGAGGAACAAGGCTATTAAACAACATGCTAACTCTACATCAGTCAGGAGGAACAAGGCTATTAGACAACATGCTAACTCTACATCAGTCAGGAGGAACACGGCTATTAAACAACATGCTAACTCTACATCAGTCAAGAGGAACAAGGCTATTAAACAACATGCTAACTCTACATCAGTCAGGAGGAACACGGCTATTAAACAACATGCTAACTCTACATCAGTCAGGAGGAACAAGGTTATTAAACAACATGCTAACTCTACATCAGTCAGGAGGAACAAGGCTATTAAACAACATGCTAACTCTACATCAGTCAGGAGGAACAAGGCTATTAGACAACATGCTAACTCTACATCAGTCAGGAGGAACACGGCTATTAGACAACATGCTAACTCTACATCAGTCAGGAGGAACAAGGCTATTAGACAACATGCTAACTCTACATCAGTCAGGAGGAACAAGGCTATTAAACAACACGCTAACTCTACATCAGTCAGGAGGAACAAGGCTATTAAACAACATGCTAACTCTACATCAGTCAGGAGGAACACGGCTATTAAACAACATGCTAACTCTACATCAGTCAGGAGGAACAAGGCTATTAAACAACATGCTAACTCTACATCAGTCAGGAGGAACACGGCTATTAAACAACATGCTAACTCTACATCAGTCAGGAGGAACAAGGCTATTAAACAACATGCTAACTCTACATCAGTCAAGAGGAACAAGGCTATTAGACAACATGCTAACTCTACATCAGTCAGGAGGAACAAGGCTATTAGACAACATGCTAACTCTACATCAGTCAGGAGGAACAAGGCTATTAAACAACATGCTAACTCTACATCAGTCAGGAGGAACAAGGCTATTAGACAACATGCTAACTCTACATCAGTCAAGAGGAACAAGGCTATTAAACAACATGCTAACTCTACATCAGTCAGGAGGAACACGGCTATTAAACAACATGCTAACTCTACATCAGTCAGGAGGAACAAGGCTATTAAACAACATGCTAACTCTACATCAGTCAGGAGGAACACGGCTATTAGACAACATGCTAACTCTACATCAGTCAGGAGGAACAATGCTATTAAACAACATGCTAACTCTACATCAGTCAGGAGGAACAAGGCTATTAGACAACATGCTAACTCTACATCAGTCAGGAGGAACAAGGCTATTAGACAACATGCTAACTCTACATCAGTCAGGAGGAACAAGGCTATTAAACAACATGCTAACTCTACATCAGTCAAGAGGAACAAGGCTATTAAACAACATGCTAACTCTACATCAGTCAGGAGGAACACGGCTATTAATCAACATGCTAACTCTACATCAGTCAGGAGGAACAAGGCTATTAAACAACATGCTAACTCTACATCAGTCAAGAGGAACACGGCTATTAAACAACATGCTAACTCTACATCAGTCAGGAGGAACACGGCTATTAAACAACATGCTAACTCTACATCAGTCAAGAGGAACAAGCCCAGCCAGGTAGCTTAAGAAGTAACCATTTTCACAGTTGACTTTCAATTACACAGGCTGTCAATTACACAGGCTGTCAATTACACAGGCTGTCAGTGACCTATTTATTGGTGGAGTCATATCAACATCTCTGTGCATTACTAGTTGTGGGTTAGATAAACACAACATAAAAATAATTAATTAAAATAATATTGATAAAGGAAATGAGAAATGCAGAGCAGAAGACACTGGAGCGAAATTGAAGATGAAAAATATTATCCCCTCTGTGTTCCAGACAAATGATGTGCCCTCCGCTGGTCGCTACAATCCAGCTCCACTCCACTCGTATGCTCTGGTGTCCACTTGCCTAAATGAAAAGAAAAAATAGATAGCATTCATTGCTATGCTGTTTGCTATGTTCAAATTGTTCTGATTGGGAGAGGTGCACAGAGCGGTGCGTTATCATCATTTTCAAGAAAATATTCCACTGCTTCCAATGCTGTGATTTACTCCTACATTAAGTGAAAAGGGGATAATTAGCTAAAGGATATCAACAATCTGAAGGGGTCAATACAATGTATGCACATTCCTTGTTATTGTATGGCATCAATATTTCATTGCATGACCGTTCCATTTCCTCATTTGGCCATTCCATTTTATCATATGGCTATCCAATATGATCTTTTGACCATTCCATTTGATCTTACGGCCAATCCCTTTTCATCGCATGACCATTCCATTTGATCTTATGACCATTCCGTTTGATCTTATGACCATTCCGTTTGATCTTAGGACAATTCCGTTTGGTCTCATGACCATTTCATTTTATTACGTGAGCATTCCATATGATTGCATGACCATTCTTTTTTATGATACGACCATTCCATTTGTCAGAAGCATGACTAGGGGCCAGGTCACAGTCGGGTGTAGTGTTGGGAAAAAGGGCAGGGGACAGTACAGTTAGGACAGAACAAAACCCAACAGGCAGGGCAGCTGTAAAGGAGGAATGACCTACTGTACTCTACCTTCCCTGTTCCCTGGAGCACACACACACACACACACACACACACACACACACACACACACACACACACACACACACACACACACACACACACACACACACACACACACACACACACACACACACACCTTACATTAGTCCATTGTTGATATAATCCCAAAATGTTTTGCATGTCAGCAATCAAAGTTTTCAAGATGTATAACTTTCAAAATACATAAATACAGCCGGTATGATGCAAAGCGAAGCATCACATGATAAGAAATGCATCATTACCAGCTGCATTTCTACATCACCATAACTAAGAGGTCCCCCTTTATGTGATATGACCGAGTATTGCCATACAGCAGCAGGTGCAGTGTAACTACGGTGTGGAAACAGACACTTAAAAGTATTTGATTTGTTTATTTGGATCCCCATTAGACTACAGCGGCAACAACTCCTCTTACTGAGGTCTTCAGCGATGTACCTGCCTATTCTACAACCATATATATATATATATATATATATATATATATATATATATATATATGTCACGGTTTCGGCCGAGACTGCTCCTCCTCCTGGTTCGGGCAGGCTTCGGCGGTCGTCGCCCCCCGGAGTACTAGCTGCCACCGATCTATGTTTCATGTTCGATTGGTTTTGTCTGGATGTTGTACACCTGTGTCTTGTTAGTCCTCGTTAGTGTCCTATTTAGTTCTCGTTGTGTGTGCTTGTCGTTGTGTGTGATTGTACTACTGTTTCGTGTTTGGAGCTACATTTTCCCTCTAGTGTTTGAGAGGGTTGTTTGCACATGTTTGTGCGTCATTCGTTTTGTCGCCTGTGTGCGTCGTGCATTTTGCCTTCGGGCTTATTGTGCTTCTGTTGGATAGATATATTGCACTAAAGCCTTTGGACTGAGCCTCTGTGTCCTGCGCATGATTCCTACACCACACCCACCTTCAGCACGCCTTGACAGAATCACACACCATTATAATGGAATCAGCAGGATCGGCAGTGACGCCTGTGTCGCTCGAGGAGCATCTCCGTGGGCAAGAGGACCAGATCCGACAACTGGAGACCGCTCTACAGGAGGTAATCAACATCATGCACCGATGGGAGGCCAGCAGTGTACCCACACCTCCACCTACCCTGTCCATCCCATCGGTCGGTCCACCAGTCCCAGGTTCGGAACCCAGGGGGATTCGGCTCTCGCTCCCGAGGGCGTATGACGGAACAGCTGCCGGGTGTCAGGGGTTCCTCCTGCAGGTAGAGCTCTACCTGGCCACTGTACACCCGGTGCCCTCGGGATACGAGAGCGTTTCCACCCTCATCTCCTGTCTCACGGGCAAGGCGTTGGAGTGGGCTAACGCCGAGTGGAGGAAGATGGACGCCAACACCATTACCTACGCCGAGTTCTCCCGCCGCTTCAAGGCCGTGTTCGACCATCCACCTGAGGGCAAAGCGGCGGGGGAGCGTCTAGTCCATTTGAGACAGGGGAGGAGGAGCGCTCAGGTGTTCGCTCTAGAGTACCGGACTCTAGCGGCGGATGCAGGGTGGAATGAACGGGCTCTCATCGACCATTTTCGATGTAGCCTAAGAGAGGACATTCAACGTGAGTTGGCCTGCAGGGATACCCATCTTACCTTCGACCAGTTGGTCGATATGTCCATCCGTCTGGACACCCTGCTGGCCACCCATGGACGTCCCAAGGGGAGTCCGTCCATTCCGCCCTCCGGCACCTCCGAGCCGAGCCCTATGGAGCTCGGGGGTGCCGGCGCTAGAGAACGGAGTAGGAAGAGCCCGAGGGGGCCTGTCTCCTGCACCAAGTGCGGTCGTGGAGGGCACACTACGGCCAGGTGCTGGGGAGGGTTCTCCGGGAGTAACGACAACAGGCCACGCACTGGGGGAGCCTCCCAGGTGAGTAGACGTCCCACTTACCCAGAGCTTTCTGTTGCACACTTTTGTATACCTGTTTGCTTTCCACAGGTTGCACCTCATTCCCAGCATAAGGCGCTAGTAGATTCAGGCGCAGCTGGGAATTTTGTTGATCGTAAGTTTTGTTTTGAGTTAGGGATCCCTCTCCTACCTGTTGACAAACCTTTTCCCGTTCATGCCTTAGACAGCCGCCCGTTGGGGTCGGGGTTGATCAGGGAGATCACAGCGCCATTTCGGATGTGTGCGCAGGGGGGTCATGAGGAGACTATACAGTTGTATCTGATCGACTCTCCTGCGTACCCAGTGGTGCTGGGGATTCCCTGGTTAAGCACCCATAACCCTGCTATTTCGTGGCAACAGAGGGCTCTCGATGGGTGGTCTGCTCAGTGCGAGGGGCGATGTCTGAGTGTTTCCGTGGGGGCGACTTCGGTGGAAAGTCCAAACCAAGTGCCCGCACTGCACATTCCGCCTGAATATGGGGATTTAGCACTCGTGTTTAGTAAAATTAGGGCGACGCAGTTGCCTCCTCATAGACAGGGGGATTGTGCGATTGATCTCCAGTTAGGAGCAGCGCTCCCACGGAGCCAAGTGTATCCTTTGTCTCAAGAGGAGAGGAAAGCTATGGAGACTTATATAGCCGAATCTTTGAGACAGGGATACATTCGGCCCTCCACTTCTCCCGCCTCTTCGAGCTTCTTTTTTGTGAAAAAGAGAGATGGAGGGTTGCGCCCGTGCATTGATTACCGTGGTCTCAATCAGATTACTGTGAAATACAGTTATCCACTCCCTCTGATTGCGACCATGACGGAGTCATTGCATGGAGCGCGGTTTTTCACAAAACTGGATCTCAGGAGCGCGTATAACTTGGTGCGCATTAGGGAGGGTGACGAATGGAAGACAGCGTTTAGTACCACGTCAGGTCATTTCGAATATCTCGTCATGCCATATGGGTTGATGAATGCTCCATCAGTCTTCCAATCCTTCGTAGATAACATTTTCCGGGATATGCAGGGACAAGGGGTGGTCGTGTACATTGATGACATTCTGGTGTACTCGTCTACCCGAGCCGAGCATATAACCCTGGTGCGTCGTGTATTGAGGAGGCTGTTGGAGCACGATCTATATGTCAAGGCAGAGAAATGTCTGTTTTTCCAGGAGTCGGTCTCCTTTTTGGGTTATCGGTTGTCCGCGTCAGGGGTGAGAATGGAGGTGGATCGTGTGTCCGCTGTGCGTAATTGGCAAACCCCAACTACTGTAAAAGAGGTGCAGCAGTTTTTGGGCTTTGCGAATTACTACCGGAGGTTTATCCGGGGGTTTTGGACAGGTGGCAGCTCCCATCACGTCCCTTCTGAAGGGGGGTCCGGTGCGCCTGCAGTGGTCAGCCGATGCGGACAGGGCCTTTAGGAGACTGAAGGACCTGTTTACGTCGGCTCCGGTGCTAGCGCATCCGGATCCCGCATTACCCTTTCAGGTCGAGGTAGACGCGTCTGAGGCTGGTATAGGGGCCGTTCTCTCTCAACGGTCCGGCACGCCACCTAAACTCCGCCCCTGTGCCTTTTACTCTAAGAAGCTCAGCCCGGCGGAGCGTAACTATGACGTTGGGGACAGGGAGCTGTTAGCTGTAGTTCAAGCCCTTAAGGTGTGGAGGCATTGGCTTGAGGGGGCTCAACACCCTTTCCTCATTTTGACTGACCATCGGAACATGGAGTACATCCGGGCAGCGAGGAGACTGAACCCTCGCCAGGCTCGATGGAGTATGTTTCTCACCAGGTTCGTATTTAAAATCACGTACATCCCTGGGTCCCAGAATGGTAAGGCAGATGCGCTGTCCCGGCGGTATGACACGGAGGAGAGGTCCGTTGAGCCCACTCCCATACTACCGGAGTCTTGCCTTGTGGCACCGGTGGTGTGGGAGGTCGATGCCGAAATCGAGCGAGCGTTGCTTACCGACCCCAGCCCTCCACAGTGTCCTGAGGGTCGGAAGTACGTTCCGCGCGAGATTCGGGATCGACTCATTTACTGGGCTCACACGTCACCCTCCTCTGGACATCCGGGTATCGGCCGGACGGTGCATTGCCTCAGCACTAAATACTGGTGGCCCACTTTGGCTAGGGATGTGAGGGTTTATGTCTCCTCCTGCTCGGTGTGTGCCCAGTGTAAGGCGCCCCGACATCTGCCCAGGGGTAAGTTACAACCCCTGCCCGTTCCACAACGACCATGGTCCCACCTCTCGGTGGATTTTGTGACAGACCTTCCCTCTCTCAGGGGAATACCACCATCCTGGTCGTTGTGGACCGGTTCTCTAAGGCCTGTCGTCTTCTCCCTATGGCGGGTCTTCCTACTGCCCTACAGACCGCTGAGGCCCTATTTACCCATGTCTTCCGGCATTACGGGTACCCGAGGATATAGTGTCTGATCGAGGTCCCCAGTTTACCTCTCGTGTTTGGAGAGCGTTCATGGAGCGTTTGGGGGTCTCGGTTAGCCTTACCTCAGGGTACCACCCGGAGAGTAACGGGCAGGTAGAACGTGTCAACCAGGATGTGGGTAGGTTTCTGAGGTCGTATTGCCAGGACCGGCCGGAGGAGTGGGCACGGTACATTCCCTGGGCCGAGATGGCCCAGAACTCTCTCCGCCACTCCTCTACTAACCTAACCCCCTTCCAATGTGTGTTAGGTTACCAGCCGGTTCTGGCACCTTGGCAGCAGAGCCAGATCGAGGCCCCTGCGGTGGATGATTGGATGAGGCGCTCGGAAGAGACGTGGAACGCTGCCCACGTCCACCTGCAGCGGGCCGTTCTTCGTCACAAGGCGAGCGCCGATCTCCACCGCAGTGAGGGGCCGGTGTACGCACCCGGAGATCGAGTCTGGCTCTCTACCAGAAACCTACCCCTCCGCCTGCCCTGCCGGAAGCTGGGTCGGCGGTTTGTGGGGCCCTTTAAAGTCCTGAGAAGATTGAACGAGGTGTGTTATAGATTACATCTACCTGTTGACTATAAGAATATTAACCCCTCGTTCCATGTGTCTCTTCTCAGGCCGGTGGTAGCTGGTCCACTCCAGGACAATGAGATAGGGGAGACTCCTCCGCCCCCACTGGACATCGAGGGGGCTCCTGCTTACACCGTTCGGTCCATCTTGGACTCTAGACGCCGGATGGGGGGTCTCCAGTATCTCGTGGAGTGGGAGGGGTACGGCCCGGAGGAGCGGTGCTGGGTGCCACGGAGGGACATCCTAGACCCATCTCTCCTGTCGGAGTTCCACCGGGACCATCCCGCGCGCCCTGCTCCGCGTCCTCCTGGTCGTCCCCGAGGCCGGGGTCGGCGCACGGCTGGAGCCGCACGTCAAGGGGGGGGTACTGTCACGGTTTCGGCCGAGACTGCTCCTCCTCCTGGTTCGGGCAGTCTTCGGCGGTCGTCGTCCCCGGAGTACTAGCTGCCACCGATCTATGTTTCATGTTCGATTGGTTTTGTCTGGATGTTGTACACCTGTGTCTTGTTAGTCCTCGTTAGTGTCCTATTTAGTTCTCGTTGTGTGTGCTTGTCGTTGTGTGTGATTGTACTACTGTTTCGTGTTTGGAGCTACATTTTCCCTCTAGTGTTTGAGAGGGTTGTTTGCACATGTTTGTGCGTCATTCGTTTTGTCGCCTGTGTGCGTCGTGCATTTTGCCTTCGGGCTTATTGTGCTTCTGTTGGATAGATATATTGCACTAAAGCCTTTGGACTGAGCCTCTGTGTCCTGCGCATGATTCCTACACCACACCCACCTTCAGCACGCCTTGACAATATATATATATATATATATATATATATATACATATATATATATATATAGCTACATGGTGTTAATGCCACTTAAACATTAGGGTTGGTGGGGCTGACTAATCCAACGCTTTTGAGAAATTTCTGACGAGGCACTGAGTTTGAAGGTAGGCCTTGAAATACATCCACGGGTACACCTCCAATTGATTCAAATGATGTCAATTAGCCTATCGGAAGCTTCTAAAGCCATGATATCATTTTCTGGAATGTTCCAAGCTGTTTAAAGGCACAGTCAACTTAGTGTATGTAAACTTCTGACCCACGGGAATTGTGATACAGTTAATTATGAGTGAAATAATCTGTCTGTAAACAATTGTTGGAAAGATTACTTGTGTCGTGCACAAAGTAGATCTCCTAACCGACTTGCCAAAACTATAGTTTGTTAACAAGACATTTGTGGAGTGGTTGAAAAATGAGTTTTAATGACTCCAACCTAAGTGTATGTAAACTTCCGACTTCAACTGTACCTGCCTATTCTACTACCATATATATATATATATATATAGCTACATGGTGTTAATGCCACTCAAACATTAGGGTTAGTGGGCCAACGCTTTTGAGATATTTCTGTATTCAAACTTTTGGAAAACAAACTTTTTTTGAGTTAAACACATAAGGCCGGTTTCCTGGATATAGATTTAGCCTTGTCGTAGACTAAGTACTGTCAATAAACAATCTTAATTGAACAGGGTTTTTAGTCTAGGACTAGCCTTAATCTGTGTCCGGGAAACCGGCCCATAATGGCGAGGTGAGGGGGAACGGATACCAAATGTTTATTTTTTAACTATGTTTTTAAGGGAAATGTCAGTGTTTGTCTGAAGCCGAATAAGAAGGGAAATTCATACAAAAAACTTAAGTCCAGGAGTAGGCTTAATCTGTGTCCGGGAAAACCTCCCCCTTAGTGTTTAAATGAGTGGAATGGGATGATGTCTTACATGAAAAAAAACACATTTTCATTACCAAGTACATGAATGGAGTAACCCTACTTTAACAGTATTAGGGTATGCAACAATGGTAAATGTAATAAAACCGGTCAATGTAATAACTTGCCGGTAAACGTAATAAAATGTTGAGCGGTAAACGTAAAAACGTTTTCCTCTAAGTGTAATAACTTATTACATTAATAAGAGTCTTTTAAGAATTTAAGTAACATAATAAAACATTTAAGCTAGAGGTCGTTTTTTTTTTGCATGGGCTGCGTCTCAATCCACCACATCAGCATGGGCTGCGTCTCAATCTTCATCCGTCAGTGTCGGCCTTCAGCATCTGCGGTGGAAAGTGGCCGAGCTACAGCGGTGTTTGTCAGACCATGAGGCGTCGCGAAAATCTGTCTTCTCGTGAAAACGTCTGTAGCGTCCGAATGGTTTGGCCTGCAAACTAATATGACCAAGTGTCACGGGACTCGTCTGAAGGTGACACGTACAAATAAACGGAAGTATGCGGCTAGTTTTGTGCCAACAAAAAAGGCCAAATTCTATATTTTATACCTGAAGGGGTCCTAAAATTCCAAATCAAATAGCTAAATGATCCATGGTATGACCACCTTAAAACAATTCCATATGTTAGCTTAGTCATTAGGAAGTCACGAAATGGTTGCCTAAAGTTATCAAAGCATTGTGTCATGGTCCCCTGGAGGTTTTGTCTCGTTCCCGGGGACATCCCCAATGATGCTTTAAGGACGTTCTGTCATTGTCCCCTGGAGGTTTAGTCTAGTTCCAGGATTTCTCAACAACATACCAGTGTTAATTTTGGCAGCTATTTTAGATTTAGTTTTAGTCTTAAAATACATTTTGGTCTTAGTCACATTTTAGTCATTGCATCAATTGTTAATTTTTTTTATTATCAGTAAACTAAAACTGGAACATTTAAGTCTAGTTTTACCGTTTTTTTTTTTTTTTATTGCTAACAAGCTTTGTTCAATACTCTGGATACATGTGCAAAACTCTAAATACAGTTATCAAAACAACATGCAACTTGGCAATGCACATCCTACATGTCTCAAAATCAAATATTTCTACCAAATGAAAGCTAACAGTCTCTCACGACATGCACACGTTGTCATTCATATTATCATGACCTACAAAACTCTAAAAACTGCTACCACTTGAAATTGTGTTAATTTGTCTTTAATATCATATTTCTTTAGATGAACCAACAGTCATTTCTACAAAAGAAGAGTGGCAAACCTGTACTGTATAGAATGTCCTGCAAGATATGTAAAGAAATTAAGCAGAAAGGCTGCAATACAATTTACTGTATTTTTGCAAATTACTGTATTTTGCTTTTTGCAGAGTAATTCCAAAATACACAAAAATAAATAATTCCAGTACTGTTAAACAAACAAAATGTGTATACACACTATGAATATGCATAGCATATTGTCCAAATGAAACAGATCTATAACAGTGCTAGTCAAACCTGTCTGCTGCTTTTGGGCCACAAGTTCTCATCCACATCACACCGTATGGCCTCTCGCGCAATACACCTGGGAAAGAACCTCTTTGCATGCCTGATCCATCCCTGGCAATCTTCTGCAGAGATATCCCAGGCATCCTGCATTCATTGCATCCAAGAGTGACATTTGATCATGTGGATGGTGGTCATAAGCTTTCCACCTCCATGAGGAAAATAATTATTCTATTGGGTTGAGGAAGGGAGAGTAAGGGGGGAGGAAAAGTGATCCGTCCCGGGATGGGCTGCAAACCACTCTATCACTGCATGGGAGTGGTGAAATGCCACATTGTCCAATTCAATCACCCAGGTTTCCATATTTCTTCTGACTTGCCCTCTTTCTTCGCCTGGCAAAAGCCTTCCATAGAGGTCATCCAGGAATGAAATGAGGCGCTCTGTGTTGTATGGCCCAATTAGTGGTTTATGTAACAGCAATTCTTCAGAGGATATTGCGTCACACATTGTGATGTTGGCACCCCTCTGGCCCGGGACATTCACTGTTGCTCTTTTCCCAATCACATTCCTTCCACGTCGGCGTGTTTTGGCCATGTTAAAGCCAGCCTCATCCACAAAGACGAACATGTGGGGTGTTGTCCTGGCCTCAAGCTCCATGACACTCTAAAATATTGTAAATCCACAGGGCAACATAACAGTTATTCTACAACAGTAGTTTATATTACAGTATACTGTAACTGAAATCACTGCTGAGTGTGCAGTGCTCTGGTGGTTGTCATGCTTACACTTTCAACATTTTGAAATGCATTATTGTCTGCCAACACTCTCTCTTGAATTTCTCTGAGTTTTACGGCATTGTTGCTAATGACCATGTCAACAACTACAGCTTCCTGCTGAGCAGGGAAAATCCTACCTCTCCCCCCTCCATTTGGTAACCGTTGGATACTAAAACGGAAATAAAATGACACACAAGTAGTTTGGGGAGCTTTTTGCTCGATTTACTACTCTACAGTAATATTCAGTACAGTTAGATGCCCATGCAGAATGCATATCTTACCTGTTAGTTTGCCGGAAGGTTCTTATAATAGATGACACAGTTGATCGTTGCAAATTTGGCTGCACTCTAGGACCAGCATCTCTCATTGATAGACCACGATTGACAACATGATCAATGATGGTAGCCCTAATCTCCTCTGACACTACAACTCTGGGTCTTCCCCTCAGTCGTCTTCCACCACAGTTACATAATCCTCTGCCTCTCTGGCAACTGTTCCACCTCTGTAAATCGCTAAACGATCTCTGGCTGGGTCCATGTTTATGTAAAACATATTCCAAAAGATGTCCCCTTTTGTAGAGATGGTAATGACATAGAAATGGAAAACACCTGGGTAGGTCTTCAGTTACGTAATGTAGAATGAAAATCAGCTGTGAATAATTAAGAGATATTATTATTATTTTATTGCAGTCTAATTCAATTTTCAGTAGCTTTTGAACTTGAGTTTAACAGTTTTGATAAGGGTATCTTAACGTTTGCAAAATGGTCTGTAGATACATAGAATTTTGTTGGTAAATGTGTTTTTGTGAGACAACTATTTCTGTAATTTGAAAGATGTTGTCATTGAATCAATTTTGTGTCAAAGCAATGACAAATGATCCACAGGTTGCCATATAGAGTGTTGTTGTGATAACTGTACTTAGAGTTTTGCACATGTATCCGCAGTATTGAACAATGCTTGTTAGCAATCGGGAAAAAAAACTGTAGTCACAGATATTTTAGTCACATAATAGTCATAATTTTCTATATATTAAATAATAAAAATGTAGGCTACCTCTAACTTCCATCATTCAGAAAGTATTCAGACCCCTTGACTTATTCCACATTTTGTTGTTACAGTCTGAATTCAAAATGGATTAACCTCTTAAGGATCGGACCCTTTTTTTCAATTTTTGCCTAAAATGACATACCCAAATCTAACTGCCTGTAGCTCAGGACCTGAAGCAAGGATATGCATATTATTGATACCATTTTGAAAGGAAACACTTTGAAATTTGTGGAAATGTGCATTAACGTAGGAGAATATAACACATTGGATCTGGTAAAAGATAATACAAACAAAAAAACATGCGTTTTCTATTTTCCTTTTTGTACCATCATCTTTGAAATGCAAGAGAAAGGCCACAATATAATATTGCAGTTTAGGCGCAATTTAGATTTTGGCCACTAGATGGCAGCAGTGTGTGCAAAGTTTCAGATTGATTCAGTGAAGCATTGCAATACTGGACTATTTTGTATCAAGTCTACCCAAATGTGTCAGAACAAGATTACTGAATGTAAGTACATTATTTACCTTCAGAGGTGAATGTATCAAACCAGTTGCTGTGATACGTTTTTTGTTGTTGTGCAGTCTTCTCAAACAATAGCATGGAATTTATTCACTGTAATAGCTACTGTAATTCGATTAACAAGAAGTTAAGCTTTCTGCTCATATAAGACATGTCTATGTCCTGGAAAGTTTGCTGTTACTTACAACAGTCATGCTAATCACATTAGCACATGTTAGCTCAACCGTCCCGTATACGGGACACCAATCCCTTAGAGGTTAAACATATGTTTTTCTCTCACCCATGTACACACAATACCCCATGATGACAAAGTGACAACATGTTTTTAGAAATGTTTGCAAATGTCTTGAAAATAAAATACAGAAATATCTACTTTACATAGGTATTCACACCCCTCAGTCAATACTTTGTAGTAGGGTCTTTCTATAAATAATGGTGCCAATGTGTGACGATAAACATTTCAAAATGATTTGAAACTAAAATAAAAAGGCTTTTCATGCATTTAGATAAAATTAAAGTAATAAAAGTGAATATATGCTAATTGTCCCATGACTCCACCTATACAACAACATAGGTCTAGGACTATACAGTGGGGAAAAAAAGTATTTAGTCAGCCACCAATTGTGCAAGTTCTCCCACTTAAAAAGATGAGAGAGGCCTGTAATTTTCATCATAGGTACACGTCAACTATGACAGACAAATTGAGAAAAAAAAATCCAGAAAATCCCATTGTAGGATTTTTTATGAATTTATTTGCAAATTATGGTGGAAAATAAGTATTTGGTCACCTACAAACAAGCAAGATTTCTGGCTCTCACAGACCTGTAACTTCTTCTTTAAGAGGCTCCTCTGTCCTCCACTCGTTACCTGTATTAATGGCACCTGTTTGAACTTGTTATCAGTATAAAAGACACCTGTCCACAACCTCAAACAGTCATACTCCAAACTCCACAATGGCCAAGACCAAAGAGCTGTCAAAGGACACCAAAAACAAAATTGTAGACCTGCACCAGGCTGGGAAGACTGAATCTGCAATAGGTAAGCAGCTTGGTTTGAAGAAATCAACTGTGGGAGCAATTATTAGGAAATGGAAGACATACAAGACCACTGATAATCTCCCCTCGATCTGGGGCTCCACGCAAGATCTCACCCCGTGGGGTCAAAATGATCACAAGAACGGTGAGCAAAAAATCCCAGAACCACACGGGGGGACCTAGTGAATGACCTGCAGAGAGCTGGGACCAAAGTAACAAAGCCTACCATCAGTAACACACTACGCCGCCAGGGGACTCAAATCCTGCAGTGCCAGACGTGTCCCCCTGCTTAAGCCAGTACATGTCCAGGCCCGTCTGAAGTGCATTTGGATGATCCAGAAGAGGATTGGGAGAATGTCATATGGTCAGATGAAACCAAAATATAACTTTTTGGTAAAAACTCAACTCGTCATGTTTGGAGGACAAAGAATGCTGAGTTGCATCCAAAGAACACCATACCTACTGTGAAGCATGGGGTTGGAAACATCATGCTTTGGGGCTGTTTTTCTGCAAAGGGACCAGGACGACTGATCCGTGTAAAGGAAAGAATGAATGGGGCCATGTATCGTGAGATTTTGAGTGAAACCCTCCTTCCATCAGCAAGGGCATTGAAGATGAAACGTGGCTGGGTCTTTCAGCATGACAATGATCCCAAACACACCGCCCGGGCAACGAAGGAGTGGCTTCGTAAGAAGCATTTCAAGGTCCTGGAGTGGCCTAGCCAGTCTCCAGATCTCAACCCCATAGAAAATCTTTGGAGGGAGTTGAAAGTCTGTGTTGCCCAGCGACAGCCCCAAAACATCACTGCTCTAGAGGAGATCTGCATGGAGGAATGGGCCAAAATACCAGCAACAGTGTGTGAAAACCTTGTGAAGACTTACAGAAAACGTTTGACCTGTGTCATTGCCAACAAAGGGTATATAACAAAGTATTGAGAAACTTTTGTCATTGACCAAATACTTATTTTCCACCATCATATGCCAATAAATTCATAAAATATCCTACAATGTGATTTTCTGGATTTTTTTTTCTCATTTTGTCTGTCATAGTTG
>NC_059203.1:19552419-19594919 GCF_020615455.1 Coregonus clupeaformis | reverse complement strand
GTACCAGGCGGTGATACAGCCCGACAGAATGCTCTCAATTGTGCATCTGTAAAAGTGTGTGAGGGTTTTAGGTGCCAAGCCAAATTTCTTCAGCCTCCTGAGGTTGAAGAGGCTCTGTTGCGCCTTCTTCACCACACTGTCTGCGTGGATGGACCATTTCAGTTTGTCAGTGATGTGTACGCCAAGGAACTTCAAGCTTTCCACCTTCTCCGCTGCGGTCCCGTCGATGTGGTTAGGGGGGTACACCCTCTGCTGTTTCCACCATCATCTCCTTTGTTTTGTTGACGTTGAGTGAGAGGTTATTTTCCTGGCACCACACTCACAGAACCCTCACCTCCTCCCTGTAGGCGGTCTCGTCATTGTTGGTAATCAAGCCTACTACTGTTGTGTTGTCTGCAAACTTGATGATTGAGTTGGAGGTGTGCTTGGCCACGCAGTCATGGGTGAACAGGGAGTACAGGAAGGGGCTGAGCACGCACCCTTGTGGGGCCCCAGTGTTGAGGATCAGCAAAATTGAGATGTTGTTTCCTACCTTCACCACCTGGGGGCGGCCCGTCAGGAAGTCCAGGACCCAGTTGCACAGGGCGGGGTTCAGACCCAGGGCCTCGAGCTTAATGATGAGCTTGGAGGGTACTATGGTGTTGAATGCTGAGCTATAGTCAATGAACAGCATTCGGACATAGGTATTCCTCTTGTCCAGATGGAATAGGGCAGTGTGCAGTGTGATGGCGATTGCATCGTCTGTGGATCTATTGGGGCGGTAAGCAAATTGAAGTGGGTCTACGGTGACAGGTAAGGTGGAGGTGATATGATCCTTGACTAGTCTCTCAAAGCACTTCATGATGACAGAGGTGAGTGCCACGGGCGATAGTCATTTAGCTTTCTTGGGTACAGGAACAATGGTGGCCATCTTGAAGCATGTGGGGACAGCAGACCGGGAAAGGGAAATATTGAATATGTCCGTAAACACACCAGCCAGCTCGTCTGCGCATGCTCTGAGGACGCGGCTAGGGATGCGGTCTGGGCCGGCAGCCTTGCAGGGGTTAACATGCTTAAATGTCTTACTCATGTCGGCCACGGAGAAGGAGAGGCCACAGTCCTTGGTAGTGGGGCTCGTCGGCGGCACTGTGTTATCCTCAAAGCGGGCGAAGAAGGTGTTTAGCTTGTCTGGAAGCGAGACGTCAGTGTCGGCGACGTGGCTGGTTTTACTTGGAAGCGGTGGGTGGTGTGCGTGCCTCCTAAGTCGAACCAGCAGGCCGCTCCGAGTGCCTCTCCTCCGCCGGCGATGTTTTGGGTCAGCCGCTGGAATCAGTTCAGTTGCCCTGGGGAGAGCAAACAAAGGATCTGCTTCGGGAAAGTTGTATTCCTGGTCATAATGCTGGTGAGTTACCGCCGCTCTGATATCCAATAGTTTTTCCCGGCTGTTTGTAATGATACAAAACACTTTCTGAGCTAATAATGTAAAAAAGAATACATAAAAAACAAAACACCGCAAAGTTTCCTAAGAACTAGTCGCGAGTAACTACAATGTTGTTGATTCATCCTCAGTTTTTTCCTATCACAGCCATTATACTCTGTAACTGTTTTAATGTCACTATTGGCCTCATGGTGAAATCCCAGAGCAGTTTCTTTCCTCTCCGGCCATTGAGAGAGTAAACTGTATCTTTGTAGTGACTGGGTGTATTGATACACCATCTAAAGTGTAATTAATAACTTCACCATGATCAAAGGGATATTCAATGTCTGTTATATATATTTATTTACCCATCTACCAATAGGTGCCCTTCTTTGCGAGGCATTGGAAAACCTCCCTGGTCTTTGTGGTTGAATCTGTGTTTGAATTTCACTACTTGACTGAGGGACCTTACAGATAATTGTATGTGTGGGGTACAGAGATGAGGTAGTCTTCAAAAATCATGTTAAATACTAGCACATTAATGCTCCTGAACTTATTTAGGCTTGTCATACTGTAATGAAATTCAGACAAAAGCTAATATTTCACTTAATGAATGACTGCCCCTAAAAACCAACTAATCGATATGAGTCAGAAAAATGTATTCTAGTGTCAAAATCGACTACAAAGTGTAAATAGGATCATTTTGGTCATAAAGTCAGGCTCGTCTAAAATGGAGTTTGGAATCTGAATGCGTCACAATGAGTAAATTAAGGTTGGGTTTGGATTACAACTATGTCAACAGTCATGACTTGCCCTCATGGGTTGAGGATCAAAGATGCCGGCTAGGCAAAGGTTTGAACACACCCTTTCCTGGGGGTCAGTTTTATGACCGGTCGTAAATACCGTGCAGACTTTCTCTTCCTTGCCATGAAGTATTGGGAGAAAGGACCCCTTTGTTAACACAGAGATTCTTCCCACCAAAACTCCAACATCCAAAAGTGGATAATGAAACAATATTCCTACCATAAAGAATGTGGGAAATGGTCGGTGGGGACTTAAAGAACAATCATGTCGATTTCAAAGACGATGGAACAACATACAGTTGAAGTCGGAAGTTTACATACACTTAGGTTGGACTCATTAAAACTCGTTTTTTCAACCACTCCACAAATTTCTTGTTAACAAACTATCGTTTTAGAAAGTTGATCAGGACATCTACTTTGTGCATGACACAAGTAATTTTTCCAACAATTGTTTACAGACAGATAATTTCACTTATAATTCATAGTATCACAATTCCAGTGGGTCAGAAGTTTACATACACTAAGTTGACTGTGCCTTTAAACATCTTGGAAAATTCCAGAAAATTATGTCATGGCTTTAGAAGCTTCTGATAGGCTAATTGACATAATTTGAGTCAATTGGAGGTGTACCTGTGGATGTATTTCAAGGCCTACCTTCAAACTCAGTGCCTCTTTGATTGACATCATGGGAAAATCAAAAGAAATCAGCCAAGACCTCAGAAAATAGATTGTAGACCTCCACAGGTCTGGTTCATCCTTTGGTGCAATTTACAAATGCCTGAAGGTATCACGTTCATCTGTACAAACAATAGTACGCAAGTATAAACACAATGGGACCACACAGCCGTCATACCGCTCAGGAAGGAGACGCGTTCTGTCTCCTAGAGATGAACGTGCTTTGGTGCGAAAAGTGCAAATCAATCCCAGAACAACAGCAAAGGACCTTGTGAAGATGCTGGAGGACACAGGTACAGAAGTATCTATATCCACAGTAAAACGAATCCTATATCGACATAACCTGAAAGGCCTCTTAGCAAGGAAGAAGCCACTGCTCCAAAACCGCCATAAAAAAGCCAGACTACGGTTTGCAACTGCACATGGGGAAAAATATCTTACTTTTTGGAGAAATGTCCTCTGGTCTGATGAAACAAAAATATAACTGTTTGGCCATAATGACCATTGTTATGTTTGGAGGAAAAGGGGGGTCCCTTGCCAGCCGAAGAACACCATCCCAACCATGAAGCACGGGGGTGGCAGCATCATGCTGCAGGTGGGACTGGTGCACTTCACAAAATAGATGGCATCATGAGAAAGGAAAATTATGTGGATATATTGAAGCAACATCTCAAGACATCAGTCACAAAGTTAAAGCTTGGTCATAAATGGATCTTCCAAATGGACAATGACCCCAAGCATACTTCCAAAGTTGTGGCAAAATGGCTTAAGGACAACAAAGTCAAGGTATTGGAGTGGCCATCACAAAGCCATGACCTCAATCCTATAGAGAATATCTGGGCAGAACTGAATAAGCGTGTGCGAGCAAGGAGGCCTCTAAACCTGACTCAGTTACACCAGCTCTGTCAAGAGGAATGGGTCAAAATTCACCCAACTTATTGTGGGAAGCTTGTGGAAGACTACCCGAAACGTTTGACCCAAGTTAAACATTTTAAAGGCAATGCTACCAAATACTAATTGAGTGTATGTAAATGTCTGACCCACTGGAAATGTGATGAAATAAATAAAAGCTGAAATAAATCATTCTCTCTACTCTTATTCTGACATTTCACATTCTTAAAATAAAGTGGTGATCCTAACTGACATAAGACAGGGAATTTTTACAAGGCTTAAATGTCAGGAATTGTGAAAAACTGAGTTTAAACGTATTTGGCTAAGGTGTATGTAAACTACCGACTTCAACTGTATATCCTCCAAATCTGATCGTATTTCCTTAGAAAAAGACACTGCCCATTGCCAGGTATTATAGTAGAGCATGGATTTGTTATGGGAAGAGTAGAACCCAACCCAGGAGTTATTTAACTTCTCCTTCCATTCAGTGAAGGATTTCTTCACACACAGGCCTTTCCGTCCTTCACGAAGAGCTTCAGACTGGCATCCTAACCATTAATATCAGCAGGAATCTCTCTGTTGGCATCATGAAACATAGGACCTCTCCAGATCTCCTTCCCGACAGTGGACCAGCATGATACTTTATGGAGCCTGACCTGGAGACCAGGGGTTGAGGGGTACTGAGGTGCTCCCAGAGTCTCTGCCAGCCAAGACACTGTCTAGCTTGCTCTTAATGTCACCATCATTATCCTTATAAAGCACCACCATTACACCCTGGTCTAAAAGCCTCTTGGGGATACCACTCCAGATGAATTTTGCTTCTTGCGTGGTTATTACCGTGATAAACAATATGAAGTCATCATCCTCCATCCTGTCATTGAGAATTTCAATGACACAAAGCCTTCGTGGTTTACCTGATCCACTGAAGAATGTGGAGTACTGTACAATTGCCAGTAAAAGTGGCAGACCAGGGGTCCTCCGTGTTTTGCAAGATGATTCAGACTGTTTTCATTTATCACTTAATTACAGTGGGGGAAAAAAGTATTTAGTCAGCCACCAATTGTGCAAGTTCTCCCACTTAAAAAGATGAGAGAGGCCTGTAATGTTCATCATAGGTACACGTCAACTATGACAGACAAATTGAGGGAAAAAAATCCAGAAAATCACATTGTAGGATTTTTAATGAATTTATTTGCAAATTATGGTGGAAAATACGTATTTGGTCACCTACAAACAAGTAAGATTTCTGGCTCTCACAGACCTGTAACTTCTTCTTTAAGAGGCTCCTCTGTCCTCCACTCGTTACCTGTATTAATGGCACCTTTTTGAACTTGTTATCAGTATAAAAGACACCTGTCCACAACGTCAAACAGTCACACTCCAAACTCCACTATGGCCAAGACCAAAGAGCTGTCAAAGGACACCAGAAACAAAATTGTAGACCTGCACCAGGCTGGGAAGACTGAATCTGCAATAGGTAAGCAGCTTGGTTTGAAGAAATCAACTGTGGGAGCAATTATTAGGAAATGGAAGACATACAAGACCACTGATAATCTCCCTCGATCTGGGGCTCCACGCAAGATCTCACCCTGTGGGGTCAAAATGATCACAAGAACGGTGAGCAAAAATCCCAGAACCACACTGGGGGACCTAGTGAATGACCTGCAGAGAGCTGGGACCAAAGTAACAAAGCCTACCATCAGTAACACACTACGCCGCCAGGGACTCAGATCCTGCAGTGCCAGACGTGTCCCCCTGCTTAAGCCAGTACATGTCCAGGCCCGTCTGAAGTTTGCTAGAGTGCATTTGGATGATCCAGAAGAGGATTTCGAGAATGTCATATGGTCAGATGAAACCAAAATAGATATTTTTGGTAAAAACTCAACTCGTCGTGTTTGGAGGACAAAGAATGCTGAGTTGCATCCAAAGAACACCATACCTACTGTGAAGCATGGGGGTGGAAACATCATGCTTTGGGGCTGTTTTTCTGCAAAGGGACCAGGACGACTGATCCGTGTAAAGGAAAGAATGAATGGGGCCATGTATCGTGAGATTTTGAGTGAAAACCTCCTTCCATAAGCAAGGGCATTGAAGATGAAACGTGGCTTGGTCTTTCAGCATGACAATGATCCCAAACACACCGCCCGGGCAACGAAGGAGTGCCTTCGTAAGAAGCATTTCAAGGTCCTGGAGTGGCCTAGCCAGTCTCCAGATCTCAACCCTATAGAAAATCTTTGGAGGGAGTTGAAAGTCCGTGTTGCCCAGCGACAGCCCCAAAACATCACTGCTCTAGAGGAGATCTGCATGGAGGAATGGGCCAAAATACCAGCAACAGTGTGTGAAAACCTTGTGAAGACTTAGAGAAAACATTTGACCTGTGTCATTGCCAACAAAGGGTATATAACAAAGTATTGAGAAACTTTTGTTATTGACCAAATACTTATTTTCCACCATAATTTGCAAATAAATTCATTAAAAATCCTACAATGTGATTTTCTGGATATTTTTTTCTAATTTTGTCTGTCATAGTTCACGTGTACCTATGATGAAAATTACAGGCCTCTCTCATCTTTTTAAGTGGGAGAACTTGCACAATTGGTGGCTGACTAAATAGTTTTTTTTCCCCCACTGTATATGGAGTTTCACCTCTGGTAAAGGTTGAGATCATTTGAATTTCTCTTAGGAGGTTGACATCCACACGGTCTGTATTGCTTGGATCATAGCTACTCCCTCTGTACTCATCTGGGCGATAATGCTGTGTGATGTAGACCTCATTATGTGCTGATTAGGCCAAACTCTGATAATGACTCTGTCCTCTAGTAGAATTCCCTAGTGAGTAGTAACTTCCTCTTTCAGGGTACACATTCCCTAGTGAGTAGTAACGTCCTCTTTCAGGGGACACATTCCCTAGTGAGTAGTAACTTCCTCTTTCAGGGGACACATTCCCTAGAGAGTAGTAACATCCTCTTTCAGGGGACAGAAAAGTGTGTCTCCCGAGTGGCGCAGTGGTCTAAGGCACTGCATCGCAGTGCTAGCTGTGCCACTAGAGATCCTGGTTTGAATCCAGGCTCTGTCGTAGCCGACCGCGACCGGGAGACCCATGGGGCGGCGCACAATTGGCTCAGGGTAGGGGAGGGAATGACCGGCAGGGATGTAGCTCAATTGGAAGAGCATGGCGTTTGCAATGCTAGGGTTGTGGGTTCGATTCCCATGGGGGTCCAGTATAAAAAAAAATGATGTATGTACTCACTAACTGTAAGTCACTCTGGATAAGAGCATCTGCTAAAATGTAAAGGTAACAGAAGGGATCTTTCATGGCTAGAATGTCGATAGAAATGAATGCCATAGTCCCCCCTAGTTGGATCAAAATCATGTTTCCATTGTTTTCAATATTCATGTTGTTGGCTAGCCAGTGGAGCAGCATCATGTTGTGGAGAGGTGTGGCTAAACTCTGACTTTGAGATCATTTAATGAGATGAGGGTTAAAGTATATTGGCATTTATAGTGAATACTGAGGCCAGAGGCAGAAACAGGATGAAACAACCCAGGAAACCCTTTCCACCAATGGCCAACCTAAGACAAAACAACAATTGTGTCAATGTTTGTACTTTCAGAAAAAAAGACACAAATTATCTGGACTGATATCTGTAACTTATTTCTAGTGGTTGGCAATACATAAAAAGTCTTCAGGACAATAGTTACAGTAAACCACTAGGTACATATTACCTCGACTAACCTGTGCCCCCGCACATTGACTCTGTACCGGTACTCCCTGTATATAGCCTCCCTACTGTTATTTCCCATTGACTCTGTACCGGTACCCCCTGTATATAGCCTCCCTACTGTTATTTCACATTGACTCTGTACCGGTACCCCCTGTATATAGCCTCCCTACTGTTATTTCCCATTGACTCTGTACCGGTACCCCCTGTATATAGTCTCCCTACTGTTATTTCACATTGACTCTGTACCGGTACCCCCTGTATATAGCCTCCCTACTGTTATTTCACATTGACTCTGTATCGGTACCCCCTGTATATAGTCTCCCTACTGTTATTTCCCATTGACTCTGTACCGGTACAGCCTGTATATAGCCTCCCTACTGTTATTTCACATTGACTCTGTACCGGTACCCCCTGTATATAGCCTCCCTACTGTTATTTCACATTGACTCTGTACCGGTACCCCCTGTATATAGCCTCCCTACTGTTATTTCACATTGACTCTGTACCGGTACCCCCTGTATATAGCCTCCCTACTGTTATTTCACATTGACTCTGTATCAGTACCCCCTGTATATAGCCTCCCTACAGTTATTTCCCAGTGACTCTGTACCGGTACCCCCTGTATATAGCCTCCCTACTGTTATTTCACATTGACTCTGTACCGGTACCCCCTGTATATAGCCTCCCTACTGTTATTTCCCATTGACTCTGTATCGGTACCCCCTGTATATAGCCTCCCTACTGTTATTTCCCATTGACTCTGTACCGGTACATCCTGTATATAGCCTCCCTACTGTTATTTCACATTGACTCTGTACCGGTACCCCCTGTATATAGCCTCCCTACTGTTATTTCACATTGACTCTGTACGGTACCCCCTGTATATAGCCTCCCTACTGTTATTTCACATTGACTCTGTACCGGTACCCCCTGTATATAGCCTCCCTACTGTTATTTCCCATTGACTCTGTATCGGTACCCCCTGTATATAGCCTCCCTACTGTTATTTCCCATTGACTCTGTACCGGTACCCCCTGTATATAGCCTCCCTACTGTTATTTCACATTGACTCTGTACCGGTACCCCCTGTATATAGCCTCCCTACTGTTATTTCACATTGACTCTGTACCGGTACCCCCTGTATATAGCCTCCCTACTGTTATTTCACATTGACTCTGTACCGGTACCCCCTGTATATAGCCTCCCTACTGTTATTTCCCATTGACTCTGTACCGGTACCCCCTGTATATAGCCTCCCTACTGTTATTTTATTTTACTGCTGCTCTTTAATTATTTTTTACTTATCCATTATTATTGTATTTTTTAGGGGGTAGATCAGCTCAATATTGCAGATGGATTGTAACTTCCATCAATGTAATTGTCTGCATCACTTCCAATCACCCATGTTTTTATATACATACATACATACATACATACATACATACATACATACATACATACATACATACATACATACATACACATACATATCCTTAAAAAAATAAAAATAATCCCCTTTATTACTTTCCAACCCGACCACCCTTTCCCTAATTGGAGTAAACTAGTGAACAACAATGCTTAAGCCTCTACTTCCAGCTTGTACTTACTATATACATTATTTTTTCTATTTTATTTATTCATTTATTTTTACTTTTCTATTTTTTGCTTATCACACATTTTTCTTTTAATATAATAATATTAAAATAATAAATATAATATGCCATTTAGCAGACGCTTTTATCCAAAGCGACTTACAGTCATGTGTGCATACATTTTTACGTATGGGTGGTCCCGGGGATCGAACCCACTACCCTGCCATTACAAGTGCCATGCTCTACCAATTGAGCTACCAATTCTGCATTGTTGGTTAAGGGCTTGTAAGTAATTAGTTCACTGTAACACCTGTTGTATTCGGCACGTGACATATACAATTTGATTTGATTTGTTTCATCAGAAATTAAACTTATCCCTAGAGAGTAATAACTACTCCTTTCAGAGGGCAGAAAATGTAATGGGCGGGGTCTGTCAGCGTTTCCATAGAAATGAAAGCCATGCTTCTTGAATCCTACATACCAGGTGCGGCCACACCCCCTGGTCTGCACACCTTTGAAGCTCAGATGGGTTGGAATGGAAGAAGACCGGTTTGTGCCATTATGGACGTGAGACCCATTGTTAACCTTAGTAACGACCACAAAGGGTAAAGAAAGCTTTATAATGTTGGCAAACCCATTCACTTACATGTGCTTTCCTTGAAATTAAGATGCTATATTTGTAGGTTTAAAACATTTAATGCAATCCTGTGTGTGTGTGTGTGTGTGTGTGTATGTGTGTATGTATGTGTGTATGTACAGTACATTTGACAGTTCACAAACGCTTCCATCCTTCATAACACATCACAATAATATGAAAACTGTCTGACTACTGACATTAGTCAAAAATCAGCTTGACCGGCTAGTATTATCGCAACCAGACCGTCTTCTAAGTGCTCAAGACGGCACAAGGTTATTTGGTTTTCACAGCTTTTTAATTGTATTTTCCCTTACATTTCCTCAATAGCTTTATTGAGAACAGACTTTTTTTTACACTTTGCACAGATTAGCAATTCAAATCAATCAATAAAAAGGACAAGCAGGATGCAGACATGGTAAACAAACATGGACAGAGGCAATTACGCAATTAGTTATCAATGAAAATATATCAATGCTGTATGTAATCAATACGAAACAGGATACAGAATCCCATACATAATAATCCATTAATAATAAGTAGAGGAAGGGCATGTGAGAACCCGGCTAAATACGATGGACAAAAGAACGGTGACTAGTAAAAAGTAGTGTGCTTTAAATTGCTGATGTATGAACCTCCCAGGGTGGAGTGCGTGCCTTTTCACCCCTGTATTTCTCCAGCATGAATCGGGCCTGGACCCCAGGACACATGGTCATACTAGAGCTGTACACATAGACGTCGTACTCAGGTATCCCTTTCCAATCTGAGCGTCTTTCCTCCGAAAACTTCACAGCCCATTGCCATTGGTAGGTATTATATTCCTGGGTGTCTTTTCTTTCCGAAGAGTAGAACCCAACCCATGAGTTATGAAACTTCTCCTTCCAGTCAGTGAAGGACTTCTTCACGTACAGGCGAGCGCAGGCCTTTCCGTCCTTTACGAAGAGCTGCAGACTAGCGTTAGGCCTATGGCCGCTTATATCAACAGGAATCTCTCTGTTGGCATCATGAAACTCAGGACTCCTACGTATGTCCTCCCCAAATGTGTTGTATTTCCCGCATAATGCAAAAGCAAACATATATTTGTACTGATGAAGCCTGGCCTGGAGACCAGGGTTGAGGGATACTGAGGTGTCATAGCTCCCAGAGGCGCTGTCCTGGACTGAGGCAAAGTCTAGCCTGTCCGTACTGTCATTGTTCTTATAAAGCGCCCAAATCACACCCTTGTCCAAAAGCCTCTTGGGGATACCACTGAAGATGATCCTGGCACACCCTCTATCTGTAGTTTTCACCTCAAGCTTTATCGATTTATTGTCATCATCCTGTGTGCGACGCTGGCTGTCCATGCTAGAAAACGCTTGCTGTATAAATGATACCTTGGGACGTGTCAAGTACAATGCAATTGCCAAAAGAAGTGCCAGCCCAGGTGTGTGTCCCCAGATGTTCTCCACACTGTTGTCGTTGATCTCTACATTGTGTATACGTTGAATCACATCTCGGGTAATGGTTGGGAGAACTTGGATTTGTGTTAAGAGGCTGAAACTGACGGGGTATGTATTGTCTGGATCATAGGCACTTCCTCTGTTTTCATTTGGTGGATAATGCTGTGTAATGTAGACCTCATCTACTATGAACTGATTGGATCCTTCCTCCCTAACTCTGATAATGACCCTGTCCCTGTTCCTCTCAGGTATCCATGAGTTGTAGAAGCTTTGAGTGACATAATCAGGAAGTGCCGTAGCGCCATTGTAGTTCAAATTGCTATCAATATTCCCTAGTGAGTAGTAACTTCCACTTTCAGAGGGCAGAAAAGGTAAAGGGCGGGGTCTGTCAGCGTTTCCATAGAAATGAAAGCCATAGTCTCCTCTAGTCGGGTTGAAATGGAGTCTCATGTTGCCGTTGTTGTCAGTGTGAATGTTGTTGGCTAGCCAGTGGAGCAGCATGAGGCCGTGTCGAGGAGAGGTGTGGCCAAACTCTATGCCCCTGAGGTCATTTATTGAAATAAGGGTTTGTTTGATAGTGGATACTGAAGCCAGAGACAGAAACAGGATGAAACAACCCAGGAAGCCCTTTCCACCCATGGCCAACCTAAGACAAAGAGAAAGCCAAACGTTTGCATCTTTAGTAAAAATGTTATTTTTTTAAAGACAACTGGACACACATTTTAATTCAGAAATAGATTCACATTTCTAGTGGTTGACAATAAGTTAAACGTTTTCAGCATCCAAAAAACTAAATGTAGCTGCGAGCAGCAATGAACAGGGTTCACAGGATGACAGAAAGAACAAGATCAGTTGGATAACAAAGCAAGCGCTCTATCATGAAGGAACTATCTTCCTTTATATGCAATCAGTGAATGCATTAACATGTTTATCTCTCAATACCACAAGGAAGTGAAGTTTAGTCTAGTGCTGTAGGTTGGTTATCATTGCAGCAGGTAATCATCATTTAATGGATTGAGTTGATACATAAATATAAATATTTATAAATATACACTGACTGCGCAAGAGGCAGGACTTCCAGTTTCTAATTTTCATGAATAAAAGATCACTACTTTCAGACCACATAATAGGGCAACAATATGTGATAATAAAGATATTATAATCATAATATTTCACATTGTTTGTCTGCAAAATTTGAATCTAACATTCATTTGCATGAGACAAAGTCCACTAAAAGTTCTACTGCTGCACCATGGAGAGAATGTTGACTGGCTGCATCACCGCTTGGTATGGCAACTGCACCGCCCTTGACTGCAAAGCGCTACAGAGGGTGGTGCGGACAGCCCGGCATATCACCGTGGTCGACACAACACAAACACACATACATACACATTACACACACACATGCACACTCACACACACTTTTACACTCATCATTTGCTGCTGCTTCTCTGTTCATAATTTCACTCTTATTATTATATATCCTGTACATATCTACCTCAAATACCACGTACCTCTGCACATTGATCTGGTAATGATACTCCCTGTATATAGCTCCATTCTTGTGTATGTTATTTTGTTCCTCCTGTGATAGTGTTTTAATTTGTATTTTTAAACTCTGCATTGATGGGAAGAGCTCGTAAGCAAGTATTTCACTGTAAATTCTACACCAGTTGTGTTACAGGAGGGGGTCGCAGTTCCGGAGCGACCCACTAGGTGTCTTCCTCCGACAACCTTAGGCACCTCCTCACTCACAGTCGGGACTAATCATCATCCTATTGGTGTCACCTGTGTCTATCGGTTCACCTGTGTATTTATGCCCTCACTTCCCTGTGTTCCCTTGCTCAGTTTTCTCTGCTAGTTTCTCTATGTCCAGCAGTACTACTCAGTGTCTGATCGGAGATCTACGTACAGGTACTTGAGAAGTGTTCTCCCTGTTTCGTTATTTGTTTCAGTCTTAGGTAGTATTTCGTATTTTGGCTGTCAGCTGGTTTTTGGAGACTTACTTGCTCCGCCTTTCTTTTATCGCATGTGACAAATACAATTTGATCTGATTGGATCAATAGTTATTGCTCTAGTATCCTATAGTGCCACCATCTAAAGTTGCAGTGACTTTATATTCACACAGCTTCTAAGGACATATACATAAGGTGTAGATACCAAATTTCATGGCCCTATGTGCATTGATTCAGTTCTTACAGTCCTGGTGTGATATGATGGCATCTAGGTGTGTAGCGTGACCGACTTTGAATGCAGCAAATACTAATTCTTAAATTCATTAGAAGCTAAATCAATGAGTTTATATACCAAATCTGGAGTCAATCTGATTTATGGTTCATGAGAATAAGATGATTGCAGATGATTTGCGATTGACCGTTAGCGTTACGTATGCGAAGAATTAGTTAATAGTTTCCTTGCTTTTTGAGATATCAATAGCAAATTCAGTGTGGTTCATCTTTGGGACGTCCATGATAGCGATGACACGTTTCAAGATGATAGGCCACAGTGGAGTGGATTTAAAGTTGTTTAAATGGACACATAAAATCTGATTTCCTGATTCATCAATAACTCAGCCGTCTCTTAACCAATCCCTTAGCTTTTCTCAATCTAAGTTAAGCGATGTTACCATGGTGTTATTAGGACTTACCGCGCCGTGCTAAAGTATTCATCCTCCTTGGTGTTTTTCCTATTTTGTTGCATTACAATCTGTCATTTAAATTGATTTGGATTTGGATTTAATGTAATGGACATACACAAAATATTCCAAATTTGTGAAGTGGTGAAGTGAAATGAAAAAAAAAATAAACTTGTTTCAAACTATTCTAAAAAATGAATAACGGAAAAGTGGTGCGTGCATATGTATTCACCCCCTTTGCTATGAATCTGGTGCAAACAATTACCTTCAGAAGTCACATAATTAGTTAAATAAAGTCCACCTGTGTGCAATCTAAGTGTCACATGATCTGTCACATGATCTCAGTATATATACACCTGTTCTGAAAGGCCCCAGAGTCTGCAACACCACTAAGCAAGGGGCACCACCAAGCAAGCAGCAGCATGAAGACCAAGGAGCTCTCCAAACAGGTCAGGGACAAAGTTGTGGAGAAGTACTGATCAGGGTTGGGTTATAAAAAAATATCAGAAACGTTGAACACCTCAAGGAGCACCATTAAATCCATTATAAAAAAAATTGAAAGAATATGGCACCACAACAAGCCTGCCAAGAGAGGGCCGCCCACCAAAACTCACAGACCAGGCAAGGAGGGCATTAATCAGAGAGGCAACAAAGAGACCAAAGATAACCCTGAAGGAGCTGCAAAGCTCCACAGCGGAGATTGGAGTATCTGTCCATAGGACCACTTTAAGCCGTACACTCCACAGAGCTGGGCTTTATGGAAGAGTGGCCAGAAAAAGCCATTGCTTAAAGAAAAAATAAGCAAACACGTTTGGTGTTCGCCAAAAGGCATGTGGGAGACTCCCCAAACATATTGAAGAAGGTACTCTGGTCAGATGAGACTAAAATGGAGCTTTTTGGCCATCAAGGAAAACGCTATGTCTGGCGCAAACCCAACACCTCTCATCACCCCGAGAACACCATCCCCACAGTGAAGCATGGTGGTGGCAGCATCATGCTGTGGGGATGTTTTTCATCGGCAGGGACTGGGAAACTGGTCAGAATTGAAGGAATGATGGATGGCGCTAAATAAAGGGAAATTCTTGAGGGAAACCTGTTTCAGTCTTCCAGAGATTTGAGACTGGGACGGAGGTTCACCTTCCAGCAGGACAATGACCCTAAGCATACTGCTAAAGCAACACTCGAGTGGTTTAAAGGGAAACATTTAAATGTCTTGGAATGGCCTAGTGAAAGCCCAGACCTCAATCCAATTGAGAATCTGTGGTATGACTTAAAGATTGCTGTACAGCAGCGGAACCCATCCAACTTGAAGGAGCTGGAGCAGTTTTGCCTTGAAGAATGGGCAAAAATCCCGGTGGCTAGATGTGCCAAGCTTATAGAGACATACCCCAAGAGACTTGCAGCTGTAATTGCTGCAAAAGGTGGCTCTACAAAGTATTGACTTGGGGGGGGGTGAATAGTTATGCACGCTCAAGTTTTCTGTTTTTAGGTCTTACTTCTTTGTTTCAAATATTTTGCAACTTCAAAGTCGTAGGCATGTTGTGTAAATCAAATGATACAAACCCCCCAAAAATCCATTTTAATTCCAGGTTGTAAGGCAACAAAATAGGAAAAATGCCAAGGGGGGTGAATACTTTTGCAAGCCACTGTATGGGTCACGAGAAGATTATTATTTTTTGAAGGTTTTCAAAAATGTCCAAGATGGAGGAACATCTATAATGAGCATCAGGAAAGACACCTACTGCACATACCAAGTTGCAGGTCAAACGGGGCGACGTATATGAGGGTTTAAGTGAGACTGCTTACAGCAGCCATTTCACAGCACTAGTTAAACAGCGCCCCATTTAGTCTTTTAAAATTATTGTTTAAAATCATCACTTTATGTCTAATAAATCATTGTATGTGTATTTTTTTTTTATATAACTATAAATTATTCTTTTTTATAATTTATTTCCCTGAGCCTCCTTGGGCCACTGAAATGCTCAGTCCGACTGTGGGAGTGGGAATACTTTTTTAAAACTATTTACAGGGTGGCTGATAGAATCGTCCAGTTGGAGCAGGAGCTGGACCATGAAATAAAAACATAAAAACAAAAGGCATACATAATGCATCTTAATGTTCTATATCACATTGGGGTCGACCTGTTTTCAATAGGTCAGCAGAAGATGCAGGACCAGAACAGCCTGTTTGCATGGTGGACCATACTAGCCCATACCCTGTCTGCCGTCTATTCATTGCAGAATGCCATGATTATCTATAGGGAAGACTATATGGTATAATCTTCAGTATCATCACAAAGTATATTTAATGATTTTATGAAATAGACTTTGTGATGATACTGGAAATTGTAACTTATTAACAATGTTCTAATGAGTAAACACTCTCAAATTACACATTTTGGAATGTTTCCTTCGCTCACATTTTGGAATGTTTCCTTCGCGGCCTTGCCTCCTCTTTTCTGACAGACATGCTTGTTCCATACAACCCAGTGAGGGTGCTCCACTCCCAAGGAGCTGGTCTGTCTACCAGTGGTGGTCGGTGCCATTTATGATGAGGGACAATACTTTTTTTTTAAATGAGCATGGTATTATTTATATTACAGCACACCGGTCGAGAGTAAATGTTGAGGTGACAGACAGTGACAGATGGACAGACAGTGACACATTCAATACCGCCTTGCACACTCTTGCCTGCATCTAGCTGATCTAGGGTGTAATAATTAGTTCAACAGCTGCAAACAATAGTTTCTGTTGGACAAATTCAGGTATGTTTATCCCTGTTTTGTTCAGTTTGCTTCTGTTTAACATAATCGGCGGAAAGAATACATCCTTGATCACGAGTGAACACAGTACACTTTCATAGCAGCCATGCTGTATTCCTTCTCACATCTAAGACCTTAAAACAGGTCAACAGACGGATTACCAGGACGTGTACTCCGAGCATGTGCTGACCAACTGGCAAGTGTCTTCACTGACATTTTCAACCTCTCCCTGTCTGAGTCTGTAATACCAACATGTTTCAAGCAGACCACCATAGTCCCTGTGCCTGAGAACACTAAGGTAACCTGCCTAAATGACTACAGACAAGTAGCACTCACGTCTGTAGCCATGAAGTGCTTTGAAAGGCTGGTCATGGCTCACATCAACACCATTATCCCAGAAACTTAGACCCACTCCAATTTGCATACCGCCCCAACAGATCCACAAATGATGCAATCTCAATTGCGCTCCACACTGCCTTTTCACACCTGGACAAAAGGAACACCTATGTGAGAATGCTATTCATTGACTACAGCTCAGCGTTCGACACCATAGTGCCCTCAAAGCTCATCACTAAGATAAGGACCCTGGGACTAAACACCTCCCCCTGCAACTGGATGCTGGTAAGGGTAGGTAACAACACATCTGCCACACTGATCCTCAACACAGGGGCCCCTCAGGGGTGCATGCTCAGTCCCTTCATGTACTCCCTGTTCACTTATGACTGCATGGCCAGGCACGACTCCAACACCGTCATTAAGTTTGCCGATGACACAACAGTGGTAGGCCTGATCACCGACAACGATGAGACAGCCTATAAGGAGGAGGTCAGAGACCTGGGCGTGTGGTGCCAGGACAACAACCTCTCCCTCAATATGATCAAGACAAAGGAGATGATTGTGGACTACAGGAAAAAGAAGAGGACCGAGCATGCCTCCATTCTCATTGACGGGGCTGTAGTGGAGCATGTTGAGAGCTTCAAGTTCCTTGGTGTCCATATCACCAACAAACTAACAAGGTACAAGCACACCAAGACAGTCGTGAAAAGGGCACGACAAAACCTATTCCCCCTAAGGAGACTGAAAAGATTTGGCATGGGTCCTCAGTCCCTCAAATGTTCTACAGCTGCACCATCGAGAGCATCCTGACTGGTTGCATCACTGCCTGGTATGGCAGCTGCTCGGCCTCCGACCGCAAGGCACTACAGAGGGTAGTGCGTACGGCCCAGTACATCACTGGGGCAAAGCTTCCTGCCATCCAGGACCTCTATACCAGGCGGTGTCAGAGGAAGGCCCTAAAAATTGTCAAAGACTCCAGCCACCCTAGTCATAGACTGTTCTCTCTGCTACCACATGGCAAGCGGTAGCGGAGCGCCAAGTCAAGGTCCTAGAGGCTTCAAAACAGCTTCTACCCCCCCCCCCCCCCCTCCCCTTTTACGCTGCTGCTACTCTCTGTTTATTATCTATGCATAGTCACTTTAATAACTCGACCTACATGTACATATTACCTCAATTACCTCGACTAACCGGTGCCCCCGCACATTGACTCGGTACAGGTACCCCCTGAATATAGCCTCGCTATTGTTATTTTTGCTGCTTCTCTTTAATTATTTGTGACTTTTATTTCGTATTATTTTATATTGTATTTTTCGGTGTGATTTTTTTTGTAATTTTTTCTTTAAAATGCATTGTTGATTAAGGGCTTGTAAGTAAGCATTTCACTGTAAGGTCTACACCTGTGACAAATAAAATGTGATTTGATTTGATTTATGCGCTCTCCTCCTCTCACATTTTCCCTTTGTTTGTGGACTTCAATGCACAACACATCAGCTGTATGTGACCAGGCGAAAAAACCTTTCCAAGCCAAACCATATCATAACAACTACACACAGCCTACATCATTGTCACCATATTAGCTAAAGTAACGTCATCGTCAACATAGCTAATATAACTAATGTAGCAGTTTATCACTTACACCGGCGGGCCCCAATGGCAATTAATTAGTAAAACCAAAAGCTTAACTTTACTTGAAAGAGTTCCAGTGTTGTGTTGGATAGACATAGCCAGCTAGCTAACATAGCATCCCTCTGTTTGAGCAGGGTGTTTGAGTAGGCTAAAATAGCTAGCTGTATTTGTTAGCTAAGTAAGTGAAACTAAAAGTCAAAAAAATTACGGAGTCTCTCTCTCTCCTTTTCTTGCTTCTCCTTCATTTTTAAAGAAATTAATTTGTTCAAAACTGTTCAACTATTGTCTTTCTCTCTCTTTGAGTCAACTACTCACCACATGTTATGCACAGCAGTGCTAGCTAGCTGTAGCTTATGCTTTCAGTACAAGATTCATTATCTGATCCTTTGATTAGGTGGAAAACATGTAAACTCATGCTGCAAGAGCTCTGATATGTTGGAGGACGTCCTCCGGAAGTTGTCACAATTACTATGAAAGTCTATAGAATGGGGTGAGAACCATGAGCCTCCTAGGTTTTGTATTGAAGTCTATGTACCCAGAGGAGGGCGGAAACTTGCTGTACTCCGGCTACACAATGGTGCTACCCTACAGAGTGCTGTTGAGGTTTTAATCAATTATTTGGTGACGTGAATATAATTAGTATAGTTTTATCTAATAAGGATGACTTTTTAAATGTTTTATTATTTTTATTTTTATGAAATTCACTGAGAAGGATGGTCCTCCCTTCCTCCTCTGCTGTCTGCAGTACCTAGATGTAGAACCAAGGAGCCGGTCTGCTCACTGTATCTCGATGCAGAACCAAGGTCGTGGGGCGGAGCGTTCTCTATTAAAGCCCCTCATTTATGGAACAGCTTGTCAATCCATTTTTAACATGCGTTTTTCTGGATTTTTTTGTTGTTATTCTGTCTCTCACTGTTCAAATAAACCTACCATTAAAATTATAGACGGATCATTTATTTGTCAGTGGGCAAACGTACAAAATCAGCAGGGGATCAAATACTTTTTTTCCTCACTGTATGTACAGTGGGGGAAAAAAGTATTTAGTCAGCCACCAATTGTGCAAGTTCTCCCACTTAAAAAGATGAGAGAGGCCTGTAATTTTCATCATAGGTACACGTCAACTGTGACAGACAAAATGAGAAAATAAAATCCAGAAAATCACATTGTAGGATTTTTAATGAATTTATTTGCAAATTATGGTGGAAAATAATTATTTGGTCAATAACAAAAGTTTCTCAATACTTTGTTATATACCCTTTGTTGGCAATGACACAGGTCAAACGTTTTCTGTAAGTCTTCACAAGGTTTTCACACACTGTTGCTGGTATTTTGGCCCATTCCTCCATGCAGATCTCCTCTAGAGCAGTGATGTTTTGGGGCTGTCGCTGGGCAACACGGACTTTCAACTCCCTCCAAAGATTTTCTATGGGGTTGAGATCTGGAGACTGGCTAGGCCACTCCAGGACCTTGAAATGCTTCTTACGAAGCCACTCCTTCGCGGGCGGTGTGTTTGGGATAATTGTCATGCTGAAAGACCCAGCCACGTTTCATCTTCAATGCCCTTGCTGATGGAAGGAGGTTTTCACTCAAAATCTCACGATACATGGCCCCACATTCTTTCCTTTACACGGATCAGTCGTCCTGGTCCCTTTGCAGAAAAACAGCCCCAAAGCATGATGTTTCCACCCCCATGCTTCACAGTAGGTATGGTGTTCTTTGGATGCAACTCAGCATTCTTTGTCCTCCAAACACGATCGAAGTTGAGTTTTTACCAAAAAGTTATATTTAGGTTTCATCTGACCATATGACATTCTTCCAATCCTCTTCTGGATCATCCAAATGCACTCTAGAAAACTTCAGACGGGCCTGGACATGTACTGGCTTAAAGCAGGGGGACACGTCTCGCACTGCAGGATTTGAGTCCCTGGCGGCTATGTGTTACTGATGGTAGGCTTTGTTACTTTGGTCCCAGCTCTCTGCAGGTCATTCACTAGGTCCCCCCGTGTGGTTCTGGGATTTTTTGCTCACCGTTCTTGTGATCATTTTGACCCCACGAGGTGAGATCTTGCGTGAGCCCCAGATCGAGGGAGATTATCAGTGGTCTTGTATGTCTTCCATTTCCTAATAATTGCTCCCACAGTTGATTTCTTCAAACCAAGCTGCTTACCTATTGCAGATTCAGTCTTCCCAGCCTGGTGCAGGTCTACAATTTTGTTTCTGGTGTCCTTTGACAGCTCTTTGGTCTTGGCCATAGTGGAGTTTGGAGTGTGACTGTTTGAGGTTGTGGACAGGTGTCTTTTATACTGATAACAAGTTCAAACAGGTGCCATTAATACAGGTAACGAGTGGAGGACAGAGGAGCCTCTTAAAGAAGAAGTTACAGGTCTGTGAGAGCCAGAAATCGCGCTTGTTTGTAGGTGACCAAATACTTATTTTCCACCATAATTTGCAAATAAAATCATTAAAAATCCTACAATGGGATTTTCTGGATTTTCTTTTCTCAATTTGTCTGTCATAGTTGACGTGTACCTATGATGAAAATTACAGGCCTCTCTCATCTTTTTAAGTGGGAGAACTTGCACAATTGGTGGCTGACTAAATACTTTTTTCCCCCACTGTATGTATGTATATATGTGTATGTGTGTATGTATGAATATGTATGTAAGTAAAAAAAAATAATTACTTACCAAAAATAATCTCACCTTCTTGTGCAGCCTACTGTCTCTCCTCTGTCAACACAACCCAAGATTAGAACTGACAGAAATATACTTTGTGTAGACAGTAAACAGCGCAGATACAAGACAACGGTCAGCAAAACTGAGTTTTAAATAGGCTGATCGACAAAGTCACTGAGTGACTCATGTTTCATCAGAAATGAAACTGATCCCTAGTGAGTACACTTTCAGAGGGCAGACAAGGAAATGGGCGGGGTCTGTCAGCATTTCCATAGAAATGAAAGCCATGCTTCTTGTAACCTACATACCAGGCAGTGGTGGAAAAAGAACCCAATTGTCATACTTGAGTAAAAGTAAACATACCATTCCTAAAGAATATAATGTACTTTTTATTCCATACATTGTCCTGACACCCAAAAGTACTAGATACATGTTGAATGCTTATCAGGACAGGAAAATTGTCCAATTCACACACTTATCAAGAGAACATCCCTGATCATCCCTACTGCCTCTGATCTGGTGGACTCACTAAACACAAATGCTTCGTTTTGTAAATGATGTCTAAGTGTTGGAGTGTGACCCTGGCTATCTGTAAATGATGTCTGAGTGTTGGAGTCTGTTGGAGTCAAACTCTGCATTCCACAGTAAGAACATCATACCAAAGGTCAAGCATGGTGGTGGTGGTGTGATGGTTTGGGGATGCTTTGCTGCCTCAGGACCAGGACGACTTGCCTTAATAGAAGGAACATTAAATTCTGCTCTGTATCAGAGAATTCTACAGGAGAATGTCAGACCATCCGTCTGTGAGCTGAAGCTGAAGCGCAGCTGGGTCATGCAGCAAGACAATGATCCAAAACACACAATCAAGTCTACATGAAAATTGCTAAAGAAGCAACAAATTGGAAGTTATGGAATGGCCTAGTCAAAGTCCAGACCTAATCCCAATTGAGATGTTGTGGCAGGACTTGAAACGAGCAGTTCATGCTTGAAAACCCACACGTCACTGAGTTAAAGCAGTTCTGCATGGAAGAGTGGGCCAAAATTCCTCCACAGCGACGTGAGAGACTGATCAACAACTACAGGAAGCATTTGGTTGGAGTCATTGCAGCTAAAGGTGGCCCAACCAGTTATTGAGTGTAAGGGGGCAATTACTTTTTCACACAGGGGAATTGGGTGTTGCATAACTTTGTTTATGAAATTAATGAAAAAATATGTAAATGTTGTGTTATTTGTCCACTTATGTTCCCTTTATCTAATATTAGGTTTTGGTTGAAGATCTGATAACATTCAGTATCACAAATATGCAAAAGTAGAGAAAATTAGAAAGGGGGCAAATACTTTTCATAGCACTGTATAATATAAAAAACAACACAGACTAAGGAGTTCTTTTTAATGCACATCCAAAATGGGACCTGCATGACTCAAATAATGTGGGCCTGCCTACAATGCATAGATAAAAAAGGAATGTCAGCTCACTGTTTTACTCCTCTCAAACTTGACATTTTTTAATAAAGCTTTGGTGATTAAGATTTATTTCCAAGCGGTCTCAGGAGCCAAACCCGTTATCGACAGTATTGACTACTTCACGATTACATTGGGCAGGACAAAAAAAGCCTTCATTGAGAGGGGTGGAGGCTATGTTTGGTTTTTAACCAAATAAAATGAAATGGGAAAAAAACATTAGTTTTTAACGTTTCTAAATATGAAGTATAAAGGCACCAAAAGCACATTTGGCTACTCTTGTTCCATGCCCGTATGGGCAGAGTGCGTCACTGCTGGATAGGCTGCGTTTCATACCATTACCATCTACTTTAAATCTAACACCAACTTTTGGTTGGTCTTAAATATCCCTATCAGCGCTGCCTGAAATTAGCACTTTGGATCATGTTTTTAAGGACACACATCAAATATTTCCACCCAGCGCCCATCTGAGAGCAAGCTAGCTGATATAAGACAAGTAAATTGCCGAACTTGGCGTTAGGGCTGGAAAATGCCAGGGAGGCAGTTTTTACATGACGAAATTGCATACTAACGTGTGTTTGACACTGGCCCCGCCTTAATTCCAGCTGAAAATAGAGCCCTAAGAGTGAGGTAGATTCCCACAGCAGCATCTGCTGGGCTGCTAGGCTGCGCCGTCCAGGGTAGGGGACGGCAGGGATGTTCTTGTCCCATCGCGCACTAACAACTCCTGTGGCGGGCCGGGCGCAGTGCACGCTGACTCGGTCACCAGGTGTATGGTGTTTCCTCCGGCACATTGGTGCGGCTGGCTTCCGGGTTAAGTAGGCACGGTTGGGTTGTGTTTTGGAGGACGCACGACTCTCGACCTTCGCCTCTCCTGTGTCCGTACAGGAGTTGCAGTGATGGGACAAGACTGTAACTACCAATTGGATACCACGAAAAAGGGGGTAAAATACCAACAACAAAAATGTATTTACCGTGTGCAGTTAAATAAAACACAAAAAAATCCATGAAAGGGTTGAAATGTTCATGTTCTGAGAGACGTGAGGAAACAAAGGGTTAATAAATGTTTAATGGAAAGAGAGATTAAAACTAAATACAGTATATACTAACACAGCTCCTGATCGGTAGAAGGAGAATAATATTTATATTGCAGATTTGTAAAGAAGATAAGTTTTTGTTTAACTTGTTGTGGTCAAAATAGCTGATTTGTCACAGTGTTTACAGTGAATAAAATGTTGAAAGTCACAGCTTAAAGTGGAACTGACACCGTTTTAACTACTTTGCAGATATAAAACAAACAGAAAATCATAATATCAGGAAAACAAATATCAAATTCACAGTTTATGCCTCAAAACCAACTTTTTTTTAACTCAAAATTCCATTACGTAGAGTTAGGGTATTGTTGGCAGAATAGATGGATGCAGTCAATGCATGATTAATATAATTCACCAATACAATGCTTGGTAGTCTAATAAAAATTGCTGTCAGGTTGTTGATCACAGCTCGTATATTGTTTGCTGCCTGAAGCCATTCGGGTGAAGCACTGTTTTAGTTTCACCTACTGTCAATATTTTTTGACAAATACAGGCGAAAGTAAGGCGGGCATCTCATCGCAATCAAATTAGCAAGGGCAATGAACACACAACTCATAACGTGGTTAATAGGCTGTCTTATCTATTTCTATATTTATTTAGCAAGATAAAAACACAGAACCTTGTTGTAGCTAGCTAGCTAGCTGCTGGGAGGATGTAATGTCATCACTTGAACGAGTGCTTGAAATGGCAACAGCACCGCCCTCGATCGCATGGCGCTACAGAGGGTGGTGAGGACAGCCCAGTACTTCACTGGGGCCGAGTTCCCTGTCATCCAGGACCTCTATATCAGGTGGCGTGAAAGGAAGGGCCGGAAAATCGTTAAAGACTCCAGCCACCCAAGCCATAGACTGTTCTCTCTGCTTCCGCACGGCAAGCGGTACCAGTGCATCAAGTATGACACCAACAGGCTCCTGAACAGCTTCTATCCCCAAGCCATAAGACTGCTCAATAGCTAACATAATGGCTATACGGACTATCTGAGCTGACCCTTGTCTTTTATTTTTGCACTGTCTCTATGCACACGCACAGGACTCTACACACTTATGCACACTGACACTCCAACACACCTAACAAGCAGACACATTTATACTGACTCTGCACACACATATAACATGCAGACACATTTACACACGCAAAAGCATACACACACAACTATAATTTTCACTGCTGCTACTCGGTTTATCGTATATCCTAATGCCTTACCCTTATACATACTGTATATCAGTCCACTATCCCTGCACATTGTATTATAACTGACCCTGTATATAGTCACCTTACCCCTATACATATCTACCTCTATCAGTCCAGTATCCCTGTACATTGTATTATAACTGACTGTATTTAGCTTATTTCTTTCTCGTGTTCTTCTTATTTCTTATTTTTTACTTCTTGTGTGTTTTTGTTCTACCTTGTGTAATTTTTGGTGCTACATTGATATTAATTACTGCGTTGTCGGGTTTGGAGCACGAAAATAAAGGCATTTCACTGTACTTGTGCACGTGACGTTAAAAAAACGTGAAACTTGATTGTGGTAAGCAGCTTCAGTGGCCATACAGCTAAGTTGCAGGTGTCATTTTGTTAGCTAGCTAACAAGACATGTGACTCACTGCTGAACTTTGAACAACTGCTATGGATAGTTAGCATATCGCTTAGTTGTCAATCAAATTTGGCATCAGGGCCCAGTTTTTCAAAAATTATCTGATGGGATTTCGGCAATTGGATATGATTAAACGCATAGAAATATAATGAATGGATCTGCCCATTGAAGTCAATGATGCCATGTTCCAGTCATTATATTTAAATGGGTTGATGGACCTGCAAAGCTTACATTTGTGTTTGTGTGTGTGTGTGTCGGAACCAAGATGATTTGGAGTAGTCCAACCAGAGAATACCGCACCATGATTCCTCTTCTGTTCCCATGCTGGAGACCAGGGCTTGATGTACCCCTGTGGTAACACATTACACAGGAACAAGGAACTTAATGTAAAGTGAAACACATTCATTACTAATGTAATTACAGTAGTATTTGTGATCAATGGCAATCCATGTCAATCTAGGAATAATGTTGTTACAACACCTTGGAGTGTCATTACTATGTACTTTCAATATTATTAAACATTTGGCAGGGTATATCACAATTTCAGTTATTACAATGTCGTTATAAAGAAAAAGTATTGTAATTACAATGTTTCTACACAGGAACAAGCAACTGAATGTATAGTGAAACACACTGTGAAATACTCAAGCAATTACGATGTAGTTACTATGTTACAACGACGGCAGAGAATTGAGTTGGATTCCCGTTGATCACAACTACAAGTACTCTACAGGGTGTACTGTACTTGTGGTTGTGATTGTCGTATCGAGTAAATGCTGGCAATTATTGCTGTCAAACAAAGGAGTCCGCTCATACTGAACCTTGATCATAAGTTTTATTCATATCACAAGCTTTCAGCATGAGTTACAGACTTGCAGGGTCTGGAGAAACAGCGTCCCAAAATAATTTGTCTGTTTCTGACCCCCTCTTTGTCTAGCCCATACTTATAAACAATGCCAAAATATGGGTTGCTCCCTCTGCTGTCCAATCACCTGTCTCCCCTGGGGCGTCACCCTACAACTGGCTACTTTTGAACTAAGATAAACATCCACTCTTTGTCCCTCTAGAATAGTCATAATCTTCATACACGACATGATCAATGGGAATCCATCTCAATTTAGGAAAAACCTTGTTACAGCTCCTTAAAGTGTAATTATTATGTACTTCCAATATTATTAAATAGTTTGCATTACAATTTCAGTTATTTACATTTTAGTCATTTAGCAGACGCTCTAATCCAGACTGATTTACAGTATTGAGTGCATACATAAAAAAAAATATATATATATCTTCCATACTGGTCCCTCGTGGGAATCAAACCCACAACCCCTAGCGTTGCAAGCGCTGCTAGTACCATGCTCTACCAACTGAGCCACAGTTATTACAATGTCGTTATAATTACAATGTTTCTACACAGGAACAAGCAACTTTAATGTAAAGTGAAAAACATTGTGAATGACTCAAGTAATCACTGTGTAGTTTACTATGTTACAACGATGGCAGACACCCGATACAATAATATTTAATATTTTGCAGGGTATATCAAAAGTTTAGTTTTTACAATGTCGTTCTACGCAGGAACAAGCAACTGAATGTAAATTCTGTGATTCTCTTTGGTAGAACGTGTACAGACTACTCTCTCCACTGCACATCTGGTGCAAGCGTCAACCACTCACTATATTTTGTTTCTTTTTTGTTTAGAACTTACAGCCAGAGCATGCTGTATCCATAACAGTTAAACATAAATGTGTGCAAAATCATTTTTATTGGAGATATGGAGCAGTTCCATGCGCCTCATTTCCGAAAACTGACTGAGCAATATATTTTAAATAATTTTTGTAGTTCTTAATTTGTGGGAACACCCTGTATCTTCCTCTTAAATTATCTCTACCTAGGTGTGTGTGTGTGTGTGTGTGTGTGTGTGTGTGTGTGACCGACCGACCGGTATCTTTGATGAGGAGCCAGGAGCTGATCTACGGTGCTATGCCCATCAATGGGGCTCTGGCAAAGACCTCACCTCCAGCCTCCACCTCTTGCCTGATCACCAACGGTTGTCGATGGGGAGACCAGAATTAGGTAGGTTTCATCTGACCTGTTCAAACTTCAACAGTATATGTTTGTCAGATATCACCGATCCTGACTGCCATTGGTAATAGAACAGTGTTCACAGAAACATGTATGGAGCCAGCACATGGAGACAAGTCCACACTGACAGACAGGCTTGATGCTGATGTCTCTGAATGGAGAGAGACCTGGCACTGACAGACGGGCTTGATACTGATGTCTCTGAATGGAGAGAGACCTGGCACTGACAGACGGGCTTGATACTGATGTCTCTGAATGGAGAGAGACCTGGCACTGACAGACGGGCTTGATACTGATGTCTCTGAATGGAGAGAGACCTGGCACTGACAGACGGGCTTGATACTGATGTCTCTGAATGGAGAGAGACCTGGCACTGACAGACGGGCTTGATACTGATGTCTCTGAATGGAGAGAGACCTGGCACTGACAGACGGGCTTGATAGTGATGTCTCTGAATGGAGAGAGACCTGGCACTGACAGACGGGCTTGATGCTGATGTCTCTGAATGGAGAGAGACCTGGCACTGACAGACGGGCTTGATGCTGATGTCTCTGAATGGAGAGAGACCTGGCACTGACAGACAGGCTTGATACTGATGTCTCTGAATGGAGAGAGACCTGGCACTGACAGACAGGCTTGATACTGATGTCTCTGAATGGAGAGAGACCTGGCACTGACAGACAGGCTTGATACTGATGTCTCTGAATGGAGAGAGACCTGGCACTGACAGACAGGCTTGATACTGATGTCTCTGAATGGAGAGAGACCTGGCACTGACAGACAGGCTTGATACTGATGTCTCTAAACTGAGAGAGACCTGGCACTCGGCATTAACATTTTACTAGACACATTTTTTACTTGTATTGTCAATGTGGGGAGGGTGAAACCCTGTGTATTCTGCACCAGGATCAGGGAACTCCTGTTGTATACGAGACACCACACAAGAAGTTATGACCACTCTGACATGTTACCAAGGTAACCCCATTACCACCAGGCAGGAAGTTATGACCACTCTGACATGTTACCAAGGTAACCCCATTACCACCAGACAAAATGCTGATAGTCACAGTATCTGTATCGGCTGGGAATCACAATGAAAGATGAAAGGTGCACATTGTTATATTATCAGAACAGTGCTTCTATGGTATTATGTAAAGGGTTGTTTATTCTACATGGACATGTTACTACATTAGAAAAATATTAAAACACTTAGTTTAGAATATCTACACAAATTCAGCAATTGCATTCTTCTCATATTACTCTGTAGGATACTGATCTACTCAAAGCTTCCTCCAGCATCTCACCATACATCTCCCTGTAGTTATTGAGCTCCACCTGCAGGAGGTTTGTTTGTTGTGATTGAGTGGGAGGAAACCGCTGCGGGCAAGGTTCTGACAGATGGGTGTGTCTTGGTGGTGGCAAGGACACACCCAAGAAACTTTTACCACCTCACATTTTAGTCATTTAGCTCGTCTTATCCAGAGCAATTTACAGCAACACATCGACATTTGGCTTCTGTCTTGGCCGCAGTATTTCTTGGGTATCAAGACAACAAATTAGCCAAATTAGAGTGTGCCGTTCCCCTTTAAAGTTTTTTCAAATAATTTCAAGGGTTTTTTCCCAGAAGGTGTGATAATAGCAAGTCTTGCCACGTGATATGGCGGCAGGTAGCTTAGTGGGTAAGAGCGTTGTGCCAGTAACCGAAAGGTCGCTGGTTCTAATCCCTGAGCCGACTAGGTGAAAAATCTGTCGATGTGCCCTTAAGCAAGGCACTTAATCCTAAATGCTCCTGTAAGTCGCTCTGGATAAGAGTGTCTGCTAAATGACTAAAATGTAAATGATATAAGCATTATCCACAGTAAGATTAAGGTATACTGTAATTTTAGTATAGCGACCATGATGTTTGGAGCCATTGCAAGACGGCAGGTCTCTGGAACAGTGGCGGTTTCATGTGTGCGTATGTGAAATGGCTAGCTACTAGTTAGCGGTGCGCTAGCAGTGACGTCACCCACTCTGAGACCTATACGTAGTTGTTTCCCTTGAACTGCCACGAGAGGCATGACAGCAACAATATATTACACAATAGTTAGCCGGAGGGAAATGGGGGAGGGTCATGCTTTTTCAATTTCAGTCAGGGGGATGGTTTAGTATTTTTTAAATGTTGTCCATGGGAGGGTGATGTAATTTGTAATAGATTAAATCTCCTATTGCTCAGGGTTTGAGAATGAATTGCTTGTTGTTATAGTATGTCATGTGTGCCTGATGCTGCCCCTCATCCCTGATTCTCTGCTGGGCCTAGTGTGGTCTCAATCAAATTATCCATAACCTATACTATAGGCTATATGAAGAGCATGCTCGGAGAAGAACAGGCCAAAGTTATATTTCTAAGAAAATGTACTTCCTTCCCGAGTTTTTGCACTGCTGGGATGGCGTACACTACCGGTCAAAAGTTTTAGAACACCTACTCATTCAAGGGTTTTTCTTTATTTTTAAACTATTTTCTACATTGTAGAATAATAGTGAAGACATCAAAACTATGAAATAACACATATGGAATCATGTAATAACCAAAAAGGTTATTAACAACATCTGATGAAAAAAGTAGAACATCCAGCCAGCTGTGTTCTGTTCAATCTAGCCAGCCAAGTTATATGTGAATTATGTTGATGAGTCTGTTTTGCTAGTTAGCTATATAAGGGACATGTAACCATTTACTCTGGGAGCTCCTTCCCTGACTGAGATCAGAGATGGATCTACCTCGCTATATAAGGGACATGTAACCATTTACTATTCAAGCTCCTTCCCTGACTGAGATCAGAGACGGATCGACCTCGCTATATAAGGGACATGTAACCATTTACTCTGGGAGCTCCTTCCCTGACTGAGATCAGAGATGGATCGACCTCGCTATATAAGGGACATGTAACCATTTACTCTTCGAGCTCCTTCCCTGACTGAGATATACACTGCTCAAAAAAATAAAGGGAACACTTAAACAACACATCCTAGATCTGAATGAATGAAATAATCTTATTAAATACTTTTTTCTTTACATAGTTGAATGTGCTGACAACAAAATCACACAAAAAAAATCAATGGAAATCAAATTTATCAACCGATGGAGGTCTGGATTTGGAGTCACCCTCAAAATTAAAGTAGAAAACCACACTACAGGCTGATCCAACTTTGATGTAATGTCAAAATGAGGCTCAGTAGTGTGTGTGGCCTCCAGGTGCCTGTATGACCTCCCTACAACGCCTGGGCATGCTCCTGATGAGGTGACGGATGGTCTCCTGAGGGATCTCCTCCCAGACCTGGACTAAAGCATCCGCCAACACCTCATCAGGAGTTGTGGTACAACGTGGCGTTGGTGGATGGAGCGAGACATGATGTCCCAGATGTGCTCAATTGGATTCAGGTCTGGGGAACGGGCGGGCCAGTCCATAGCATCAATGCCTTCCTCTTGCAGGAACTGCTGACACACTCCAGCCACATGAGGTCTAGCATTGTCTTGCATTAGGAGGAACCCAGGGCCAACCGCACCAGCATATGGTCTCACAAGGGGTCTGAGGATCTCATCTCGGTACCTAATGGCAGTCAGGCTACCTCTGGCGAGCACATGGAGGGCTGTGCGGCCCCCAAAGAAATGCCACCCCCACACCATGACTGACCCACCGCCAAACCGGTCATGCTGGAGGATGTTGCAGGCAGCAGAACATTCTCAACGGCATCTCCAGACTCTGTCACGTCTGTCACATGTGCTCAGTGTGAACCTGCTTTCATCTGTGAAGAGCACAGGGCGCCAGTGGCGAATTTGCCAATCTTGGTGTTCTCTGGCAAATGCCAAACGTCCTGCACGGTGTTGGGCTGTAAGCACAACCCCCACCTGTGGACGTCGGGCCCTCATACCACCCTAATGGAGTCTGTTTCTGACCGTTTGAGCAGACACATGCACATTTGTGGCCTGCTGGAGGTCATTTTGCAGGGCTCTGGCAGTGCTCCTCCTGCTCCTCCTTGCACAAAGGTGGAGGTTGCAGTCCTGCTGCTGGGTTGTTGCCCTTCTACGGCCTCCTCCACGTCTCCTGATGTACTGGCCTGTCTCCTGGTAGCGCCTCCATGCTCTGGACACTACGCTGACAGACACAGCAAACCTTCTTGCCACAGCTCGCATTGATGTGCCATCCTGGATGAGCTGCACTACCTGAGCCACTTGTGTGGGATGTGGACTCCGTCTCATGCTACCACTAGAGTGAAAGCACCGCCAGCATTCAAAAGTGACCAAAACATCAGCCAGGAAGCATAGGAACTGAGAAGTGGTCTGTGGTCACCACCTGCAGAACCACTTCTTTATTGGGGGTGTCTTGCTAATTGCCTATAATTTCCACCTGTTGTCGATTCCATTTGCACAACAGCATTTGAAATGTATTGTCAATCAGTGTTGCTTCCTAAGTGGACAGTTTGATTTCACAGAAGTGTGATTGACTTGGGGTTACATTGTGTTGTTTAAGTGTTCCCTTTATATTTTTGAGCAGTGTGTATATATACAGTGGGGAGAACAAGTATTTGATACACTGCCGATTTTGCAGGTTTTCCTACTTACAAAGCATGTAGAGGTTTGTAATTTTTATCATAGGTACACTTCAACTGTGAGACACGGAATCTAAAACAGAAATCCAGAAAATCACATTGTATGATTTTTAAGTAATTAATTTGCATTTTAGTGCATGACATAAGTATTTGATCACCTACCAACCAGTAAGAATTCCGGCTTTCACAGACCTGTTAGTTTTTCTTTAAGAAGCCCTCCTGTTCCCCACTCATTACCTGTATTAACTGCACCTGTTTGAACTCGTTAGTTCACACTCAATCAAACAGACTCCAATCTCTCCACAATGGCCAAGACCAGAGAGCTGTGTAAGGACATCAGGGATAACATTGTAGACCTGCACAAGGCTGGAATGGGCTACAGGACAATAGGCAAGCAGCTTGGTGAGAAGGCAACAACTGTTGGCACAATTATTAGAAAATGGAAGAAGTTCAAGATGACGGTCAATCACCCTCGGTCTGGGGCTCCATGCAAGATCTCACCTCGTGGGGCATCAATGATCATGAGGAAGGTGAGGGATCAGCCCAGAACTACACGGCAGGACCTGGTCAATGACCTGAAGAGAGCTGGGACCACAGTCTCAAAGAAAACCATTAGTAGCACACTACACCGTCATGGATTAAAATCCTGCAGCGCACGCAAGGTCCCCCTGCTCAAGCCAGCGCATGTCCAGGCCCGTCTGAAGTTTGCCAATGACCATCTGGATAATCCAGAGGAGGAATGGGAGAAGGTCATGTGGTCTGATGAGACAAAAATAGAGCTTTTTGGTCTAAACTCCACTCGCCATGTTTGGAGGAAGAAGAAGGATGAGTACAACCCCAAGAACACCATCCCAACCGTGAAGCATGGAGGTGGAAACATCATTCTTTGGGGATGCTTTTCTGCAAAAGGGACAGAACGACTGCACCGTATTGAGGGGAGGATGGATGGGGCCATGTATCGCGAGATCTTGGCCATCAACCTCCTTCCCTCAGTAAGAGCATTGAAGATGGGTCGTGGCTGGGTCTTCCAGCATGACAATGACCCGAAACACACAGCCAGGAAAACTAAGGAGTGGCTCTGTAAGAAGCATCTCAAAGGTCCTGGAGTGGACTAGCCAGTCTCCAGACCTGAACCCAATAGAAAATCTTTGGAGGGAGCTGAAAGTCCGTATTGTCCAGCGACAGCCCCGAAACCTGAAGGATCTGGAGAAGGTCTGTATGGAGGAGTGGGCCAAAATCCCTGCTGCAGTGTGTGCAAACCTGGTCAAGACCTACAGGAAACGTATGATCTCTGTAATTGCAAACAAAGGTTTCTGTACCAAATATTACGTTCTGCTTTTCTGATGTATCAAATACTTATGTCATGCAATAAAATGCAAATTAATTACTTTAAAATCATACAATGTGATTGTCTCTCACAGTTGAAGTGTACCTATGATAAAAATTACAGACCTCTACATGCTTTGTAAGTAGGAAAACCTGCAAAATTGGCAGTGTATCAAATACTTGTTCTCCCCACTGTATATAGTTACATATATATATTTTTTTTCTGTTGTATTTTTGACTTTATGTTTTGTTTACTCCATATGTAACTCTGTGTTGTTGTTTTTATTGCACTGCTTTGCTTTATCTTGGCCAGGTCGCAGTTGTAAATGAGAACTTGTTCTCAACTGGCTTACCTGGTTAAATAAAGGTGAAATAAAAACAAATTAAAGAGATGGATCTACCTCGCTATTAAAAATGTCTCTTTTATGCAATTACATAGTCTCTGCCTTATACCGTATGATAATTATTAGAGTCAACTTCAGTCACTAACAGGTCCTTAGGAGACTGTATGATAATTATTAGAGTCAACTTCATTCATTAACAGGTACTGAGAAGAATGATTCTGTTACTTGTTTACTTACATTTTAGTCATTTAGCAGACACTCTTATCCAGAGCGACTTACATTAGCGTTAAGTGCCTTGCTCAAGGGCACATCGACAGATTATTTACCTAGTCGGCTCGGGGATTAGAACCAGCGACCTTTCGGTTACTGGCCCAACGCTCTTACCCACTAAGCTACCTGCCGCCCTACTTGCTATTAGTGTCAGATATTTCCATTTTGGGATAGTTTTTCACTGAATTGCTACGCTGCTACAGTGGCTACAAACGTCTCGCGCTCGGTGGAATGTGAATGCGTTATCACGTGCTGCTGCCTGTGAATCCCGTCCCAAATGGCAATAACCTACTAGAAAAGTGCTACCTACTAAAGTAGGTGCCTTTGTAGGCAGCAGCACCTGGCTTTGGATTGGTTAAATAATAACGGTAGGCTACATCAACATTAGTTTCCATTCATACAAAGTGTCAAAACGATTGCCTGGGCGCCAACTGGTGATGCTCGGAGCCTAAGCATGCTGCTCAGACCACTGTGCTACAGCAGATCACAATGCTCTAGCAAGCCGTGAGAATACTTGATGGCTTAATTTGAGCCGGATCCTGCAAGAACAGGATCCTGTACCTTTCAGTTTTGGACAGTTTTGTTCCATTTAAGTCATTTAGCAGACGCTCTTATCCAGAGCGAAATCTCAGTTAGTGAGTGCATACGTTATAATTTTATATTTTTTTTCACACTGGCCCACCGTGGGAATCGAACCCACAACCCTGGCGTTGCAAACACCATGCTCTACCAACTGAGCTACATCCCTGCCAGCCATTCCCTCCCCTACCCTGGGCCAATTGTGCGCCGCCCCATGGGTCTCCCGGTCCAGAGCCTGGATTCGAACCAGGATCTCTAGTGGCACAGCTAGCACTGCGATGCAGTGCCTTAGACCACTGCACCACTCGGGAACCCATTTGCCAGGATCCGGGACCTCTTGCGGCATGAAAACTAATTGTCACTGTTTGCAATGTAAAAAATATGAATAAAAGCAATTTGAGTTAATTCAAGTTGACTCCTCTGTAATTATCATGGCTGCCCCCTAAAAAATGTAATGTGAAAACAGTGCCTGATATTCTAAGAATTGATTTGTGTTGGGCTGGACCGGGTTGATGGTTTGTCCAACATTGTAGCCTATATAGTAAGTCGCTCTGGATAAGAGTGTCTGCTAAATGATGTAAATGTAAATGTAAATGTATACCAACCATTGCTGTGGTGAGAGAGAGAAGCGCGCCTGTACCTCTCACGGAACTAGATGAGATTCCCTTTCTATGATCTCTCTCCCTCTCTTTGCTCTGATAGACATGAGCCTGCAACTATCATCTCTCCAGCGTTGCGCTTCATCATTTATTTCCTTATAGAATCATAGCCTTGCGAAGGGCGCTGGGAGGTTCCGCAGCACCCCTGGCAGCACCCCTGACAAATTGAAATACATTTACCAACGTTTTAGAATTACTGCTGTCTGTTCAGAAATAAATTAAATAATTCCGATTGCGACACCAGGAGTAGGCCTATAATTTAGCCACACAGGATCAATAGTTTATTCAGAATAAAATAGCCTAGCTCTGTTTTGTGTGTAGACCAATCACAAGGCAAGCCTACAGTTTGGAACTTACGGCACATCTGTCAGTGAACAGCATGCAACCAAAACAGACCTTTCGCAATATTTCAAATACAATCGCGGGAAAACACAGATCCTGCTGAAAGGAGAAGACTAATCGGTCTGTAGGCTACCACTTTATCAACTTCCATATAGACCTGTTGAGCAAACAGCATTTTGTTATACAAAGTAAAACAAGAGCAATACGCATTGGCCATCACAGGTGAGTGAGCTGCGCAACATTGGGTGAGTCAGTGAAATTTCCTCCTCATATTGTACAATATGTGTGTCTCCACACCTACAGTAGGTCTAGGTTATTGATGGATTGAAGACAAGGGCGTTTTTTTTATTGATCTCAGTTTGTCAGTGTCAAAGTATAGCCTGTCATTTCGATCATTTGTGAGGTATTAAAAAATATTGTGCTAAAGTCTCCGGTCATCTAAAATGATGTAGAATTGCATGAAATTTATAAACGCCACATTTTTCGAGGACCCTAGGCTACAAAAACTTTTCCCCATGAGTGTAACTTCTCCAAGCGACTCTCTCTACTCCACTGCTCTATGCCAGTACACAAAAGCCATGATAATGCTTTATTATATATCAAAAAATTAATAAAATCATGCATTCCGGTATATCAGAGCCCCCCAGGTCACCCCACTCTTGTGCTCACGTTTTGTTCCGGCACCTCCCAATTTACAAATGAATCACTGGGTATGAGGTCGGTTGGTTCGCAGAGCCTTCCCCAAACCATACCCCCCCCTAGGTACGGTAATGCATTGCACAGCCTACAAACACCGCTTCCAGCTGCCCCCTGCTGGCGATTCTAAATATTACATTTTCATCCAAATCCTCCTGCTGCAGGAATATTTTCCTGCTGCGACTAAATGGGTCATATTAAGATCCGTCTTCTGTGTTGAATAAACGGTCATTTGAACTCTGTCACTTTGTCATTATGCCTTTGGAAATTGTTGACAAAATATCCACAGGAAAGTATTCTAGATATCCTCGCTATATGAGCCACGTTACAATTCCCACCAAGTGGGTTAACCACCAAGTCTTTGCCTTTATTGCCAGTGACCTGGGTTTACTTCCCTGCCCCAGCGTTCGTTACATTGGTTTTAGAAGTCAGTGGTGGCCATGAGGCCATCGGAAAGCACTGCCCAGACGTGTTTGGGGGGCTGAGTAGTCGAAGCACAGGGACATGCCTTCCTGTTTGGAGGGGGCAGAGTAGCGATCATCGAGATATCAGCCACTCTACAATTCTCACCAAGTGGGTTAACCCTACTCGCTCGACCTGGGTTCGCTTCCCTACTACAGAGAGAGCCATTACTTAAGTCGGACATGCTTTTTCTGTTTGCGATTCGCAGGGGTTTGAAGGTTTCTACAACAACACCGGGCTCCTCAATGTCTTTTTAGAATGTTTACTAAACGCATTATTTGCCTCAATAAGCACCCAATTTCTAGCCACAACACCTGTAATTATAATAGTATACATTACTGAAAGACTATGTAAATTCTCTATTTCCTATCTATCCCTCTCCCTCCCGTAAATTGTTCCTCTGGAGAGGCCTGCATCAGATTGAGTGTTTTGCGTGTTTTGTACCTGGCTGAAAGTCGATTTCATTCTATTTGGAACTGGGATGCCTCCTGGGCGTGAGCCAGGTGCCCCGCTCTGTGGGCGAAGTCGGTTCAAAACGAAAGTGACGTAATTAAGCAGGTGTAGTAATGAGAAGGATTCCGTGTTTTCCCATGCAAAAAATTATTGCTTTTGATTTTTTTAAAAACGCTTTATCTGCCTTCTCATGGTCTGACAAAAAACTTCAAATCAGTGATTGCCTAAATACAACACACCTGGTCTTCCAGATTTGTTCAATCAAAAACATGTGCCTGCAGCACTAGGGCTGCCTACCCCTGCTCGACCTCTTCCCCTCAGATCCTCTACACCAGGGTTCTTCAATTCCGGTCCTGGAGGGCCGAGACACCTCTGTTTTTCATCCTCTCCTTCTATTCAGCGGCTAATTCAGACCTGGGACACCAGGTGAGTGCAATTAACTACCAGGTAGAAATAAAAAACAGAAGTGTTTCGGCCCTCCAGGACCGGAATGGAAGAACCCTGCTCTACACCCTAGCATGCTTCCTGGAGAGCTACAGCCCTGTAAATCCAACCCTAATCTAGCGCAATGGTTCCCAACTCCGGTCCTCAAGTACTTCCAACAGTACACATTTTTGTTGTAGCCCCGGAGAAGCATACCTGATCATAACTCATTGAGGGCCTGATGATTAGTTTATGAGTTTAATCAGGTGTGCTTGTCCAGGGAAATATCTCAAATAATTAATGATGACAGACAGTCCATGTGGAAGCTCTTCTACAGTCTGTGTGTTTTCTTGACCATATAGGAAACACAACCTTATACAGAACACACAGTGAATTAACTTTTTTACATTTTAGTAGACACTCTTTTCAAGAGCAACTGGGGTTAAGTGCTTTGCTCAAGAGAACATCAACAGATTTTTCAGCTTGGGGATTCAAACTAGCAACCTTTCCGTTATTGACCCAACGTTCTTAACCACTAGGCTACCCGCCACCCTTAGAATAACACACACTACAACTGGCCATTATGTACCTCTGTAGTCAATCAATCAATCACATTTATAATGCATAGTGCATTATCAAAACGTTCAAGAGGGTATAGAGGGTTATTTTTGGAAGAAGGTTTTACTTGCAATGAATGTGATGTTGTTGTGTACCTAATATAGTTGAATACACTTCTAGCTCTGGAGAAGAATTGCAAAATGACTGAAATGTAAATGTAAATGTAGAGAAGGCAGTTGTTGTTTAGTCAGATGGAGCTGTAGGTGTTATGGGTCCAGTTTTTGGAGCTGTTGGTGTTATGGGTCCAGTATTTGGAGCTGTTGGTGTTATGGGTCCAGTATTTTGAGCTGTTGGTGTTGTGGGTCCAGTATTTTGAGCTGTTGGTGTTATGGGTCCAGTATTTTGAGCTGTTGGTGTTGTGGGTCCAGTATTTTGAGCTGTTGGTGTTATGGGTCCAGTATTTTGACAGCTGTTGGTGTTATGGGTCCAGTATTTGGAGCTGTTGGTGTTATGGGTCCAGTATTTGGAGCTGTTGGTGTTATGGGTCCAGTATTTTGAGCTGTTGGTGTTGTGGGTCCAGTATTTTGAGCTGTTGGTGTTGTGGGTCTAGTATTTTTAGCTGTTGGTGTTATGGGTCCAGTATTTTGAGCTGTTGGTGTTATGGGTCCAGTATTTTGAGCTGTTGGTGTTATGGGTCCAGTATTTTGAGCTGTTGGTGTTATGGGTCCAGTATTTTGAGCTGTTGGTGTTATGGGTCCAGTATTTTGAGCTGTTGGTGTTGTGGGTCCAGTACTTTGAGCTGTTGGTGTTGTGGGTCTAGTATTTTTAGCTGTTGGTGTTATGGGTCCAGTATTTTGAGCTGTTGGTGTTATGGGTCCAGTATTTTGAGCTGTTGGTGTTATGGGTCCAGTATTTGAGCTGTTGGTGTTGTGGGTCCAGTATTTGAGCTGTTTGTGTTTTGGGTCCAGTATTTTGAGCTTTTGGTGTCATGGGTCCAGTATGTTTAGCTGTTGGTGTTATGGGTCCAGTATTTTTAGCTGTTGGTGTTATGGGTCCAGAATTTTGAGCTTTTGGTGTTATGGGTCCAGTATTTTGAGCTGGTAGTGTCATGGGTCCAGTATTTTTAGCTGTTGGTGTTATGGGTCCAGTATTTTTAGCTGTTGGTGTTATGGGTCCAGAATTTTTAGCTGTTGGTGTTATGGGTCCAGAATTTTGAGCTTTTGGTGTTATGGATCCAGTATTTTGAGCTGTTGGGTTGTGGGTCCAGTACTTTGAGCTGTTGGTGTCGTGGGTTCAGTATTTTTAGCTGTTGGTGTTATGGGTCCAGTTTCTGAGCTGTTGGTGTTATGGGTCCAGAATTTTGAGCTGTTGGTGTTGTGGGTCCAGTATTTTGAGCTGTTGGTGTCATGGGTCCAGTATTTTTAGCTGTTGGTGTCATGGGTCGAGTATTTTGAGCTGTTGGTGTTATGGGTCCAGTATTTTGAGCTGTTGGTGTTATGGGTCCAGTATTTTGAGCTGTTGGTGTTGTGAGTCCAGTATTTTGAGCTGTTGTGTCATGGGTCCAGAATTGTTTAGCTGTTGGTGTTATGGGTCCAGAATTTTGAGCTGTTGGAGAATGGGTCCAGTATTTTGAGCTGTTCGTATGTGGGTCCAGTTTTTTTGAGCTGTTGGTGTTATGGGTCAAGTGTTTTGAGCTGTAGGTGTTATGGGTCCAGTATTTTTAGCTGTTTGTGTTGTGGGTCCAGTATTTTGAGCTGTTGGTGTTATGGGTCCAGTATTTTGAGCTGTTGGTGTTATGGGTCCAGTATTTTGAGCTGTTTGTGTTGTGGTTCCAGTATTTTGAGCTGTTTGTGTTGTGGGTCCAGTATTTTGAGCTGTTGGTGTTATGGATCCAGTATTCTTTCATTTGTATTTCATTGATTTTATTTTTAGGCCGTTTTTGTATTTCTGAATTTCAGTATGATTAATTTGACACTCTTCAAATAAATTAATAATAGCTGTGGTTTGCTCAGCAAAGTGGCAACAAAACTTGCTTCCACCTACTGTTCTGTTTAAGCCCGTTTCCTTGCCAGTGTGTGTGTGTGTTTGTCTCCTTGCCTGTGAGGTTAATATGAGCTGCTGGGTGTTTGTAGCGCTCTCCTCAGTACATAAAGAGGCAAAATGGCAGCAGAATCTCTCCTTCCTACTGTAAACCTGACAGTGTAATAAGATCGTAACTGGTAACGCACTCAGACCCAGATCATACGAGGCCCTGGAGGGAAATGCAGAACTAAAAGGGTTCGAATGGAAAGGTGTGTAAAGTTATTGCAGTGTCCTGTATATTAATTTCCATTCGTCTTTATTTCTTATGAAGAATAGCGTGGTAATCATGAATCCAAATCTTTTTTCAAAACAACTTTCCTTTTTACTGTCTATAAATCTAGTACATACTGACCAGTAGAACCAATTAGATTTTCTCAGCCTATACTTTGAACGTGAATAAATCTTTTTTTTTTTTTTTTTTTACTTCACACGATCGCTGGAGACTTAAATTATTTATAATAATAATATGCCATTTAGCAGACGCTTTTATCCAAAGCGACTTACAGTCATGTGCGCATAAATTTTTACGTATGGGTGGTCCCCGGGGATCGAACCCACCACCCTGGCGTTACAAGCGCCATGCTCTACCAATTGAGCTACAGAGGACCACATTATTTGATATTGACTCTCTGACCTAGGTCACTCTATAAATCTGTTTCGCTTGGCTCTGGTCAGTCTTGTTGCTATGGACATTCCCTTTTAAGTGTGTCTGCAGCAAAACTAGAATGCGGAGAGAGACGGACTAAAAGAGACTATCCATGGGTTGCACCTCCATCACTCGGTCGCGTCGTTGCCATTGTTATCAATGTTCTACAGACAGCACAGCCATATTGATGGTCAAAGGTAGAAAGGGGTCTAATGACTGTTTAGTCTAAATTACACTATAGGGCTTGGAAATATGATGACATTGCTAAAGTAGGCAAATCTTTTGTAGGAAACAACTTAATTATTGTGTTGTCGAAATGAATTTAGACAGACGGCAATGTTGTCATTAGCTTGCAAATGTTGGGGAAAAATAACTAGCAATGCTAACGTTAGCTAGCTAAAATCCGGTGGTCTCCCCTCAATCTTAGCTAGCTAGCTAACCTTATACTGCATCTAAAGTCAATCTGGCGACATCAACATGATGACAAAAGGTGTTCTTACTAATTATTTGCGTTCTTTAGAAATGTCATCATGTTTTCAAGCCACAGTAATGCACTTTAGACCAAATCTTAATTAGTGCCCATTGAGGTAGCATTGAGTAGAATGCTCGGTTGGACATCAGTCTTAAAGGTGCACTGCGCAGAAATCGCTCCGCCATTTCCTGGTTGCTAAAATTCTAATAGTTCTCCAATTTCAGTTTATGTGGCAAGCAAGTAAGTATAGTGTAGAGGATCATTGTACCATCTAAACCACTGTGAAATATATTTTCTGCAACCAAAAATATTGTAATTTTAAGCTGTTTGAAGATTGTGTAGAAAACAGAAAGTAAAAAACGCAAACAGAACAGATTTTCTGCTTCTTAGAATTGCTTTCAACAAGAATGACAGATCTATAACCACATTTCTATGTGAATTGACCCAGGTCGGCCAAAAAGTTACATCATTCAACTTTAAATTGAACGTTCAAAGAAATATTGTGACGAAACATGCAAACCATGTGTGTGCGCACGTGGGTGTGGGTGTGTAGATGGACATTAACACTTGACTAGATAGATTTCCCCAGCTAATCAATTATTTATTAGTTCCTCCTCTTTCAACCAAAGTTTTTCAATCTGAATCAATTCCAATTAGCTAATGCTAAGATTTAGAATGTGTTCACGTGATTACTAGTTTAAACAGAATAACCCTCTCTCTCTCTCTCCTCTCTCTCTCTCTCTCTCTCTCTCTCTCTCTCTCTCTCTCTCTCTCTTCTCTCTCTCTCTCTCTATCTCTCTCTCTCTGTGAATTTGGTCAGGTCGCCCATATTGCAGCTTAAAATTGAACGTTAAAAAAAATATTGTGACGAAACATGCAACCCATGAATAGTCTACAATTCCTGCAACAACAGGATGATCAAATTAAGATACGGCATCTGTATAGTCTACAACAACAGAAGAAGCTGATAAGTATTTTCAGACAACATTATCCAGCATAGAGACGTCCTTGTCCAGAAGATCCATTTGTCCTGTAAACTGTGTGTCTTCAACCTCTAAACTTCAACTCCTATTGTATGTGTTAAAGCACTAAAACAATGCTGGCCCAAAAAAAATGATGTATCCCAAACAAAGCAAGCGACCCCTATTTCACTGGCCACATATCGACCTAGGAGGA
>NC_059203.1:19508547-19552319 GCF_020615455.1 Coregonus clupeaformis | reverse complement strand
AACTGACTAACTGGCTTCAGACTGGCTAACTAGCTGGGCTTCAACTAGACTGGCTAGTTAGCTGGACCCAACTAGACTACAGCACAGACTAGCTGGGCTGGCTAAACCCCAGCTGAACTAGCTGAACTAGCTGAATTGACTGAACTGACTTCAAGGCAACTGCACCAACTGACCCCAGCTGGAAACTGACTGGACTGGCCCATCTATCAACTACTATTTCCTAACAGACCCCAACTAACTAACTGACTTCAACTAGACTAACTTCGGGCTGACTACCCCAACTTCTTTCCAACTAATTTCCTATAATAACCTTTTATACTCTCTCAACTGAACTGACTATTCTACTAGGCACTGTTCTAACTGACCCTACTACTGTATATTACTATAGTTCCTAGACTGCTAAACTAACTGGAACTATTCCAACTACTCTTCTCTTAACTACTAACCTCTACTCTATTCTAACTGACTACTGAACTGACTGAACCACTAACTGATAAATGACTTGTGTTCTACTGACTACTACTCCTACTACTACTGTAATCATCCTAATTCATTTCTTAGCGATTCTTTGCCCAAATATAATAATAAAAGGCCCGGGGCCACATAACCACTACGTGGCAAATTAACTGAGGCTGTAGATCTCTCTGCTGTATACTAACTACTAACTACTAGAGGCTGTAGATACCAGACTACTACTGCTAGATACTAGACTGACTAGAGTCTGTAGATACTAGGCTGACTAGAGGCTGTAGATACTAGACTGACTAAGGCTGTAGATACTAGACTACTAGATGTAGATACTAGGCTGACTAGAGGCTGTAGATACTAGACTGACTAGAGGCTGTAGATACTAAAGACTGACTAGAGGCTGTAGATACTAGACTGACTAGAGGCTGTAGATACTAGACTACTAGAGGCTGTAGATACTAGACTACTAGGAGCTGTAGATACTAGACTGACTAGGGGCTGTAGATACTATACTATAGAGGCTGTAAAATACTCTACTGAGGCTGTAATATAGAGCTGACTAGAGGCTGTAGATACTAACTACTAGAGGCTGTAGATACTAGACTACTAGAGGCTGTAGATACTAACTACTAGAGGGCTGTAGATACTAGACTGACTAGAGAGGCTGTAGATACTAGACTACTAGAGCTGTAGATACTAGACTGACTAGAGGCTGTAGATACTAGACTACTAAGAGGCTGTAGATACTAGACTGACTAGAGGCTGTAGATACTAGACTGACTAGAGGCTGTAGATACTAACTACTGGGAGCTGTAGATACCCTAGACTACTACTGTAGATACTAGACTGACTCAGAGGCTGTAGATACTAGACTGACTAGAGCTGTAATACTAGACTGACTAGAGGCTGTTAGATACTAGACTACTAGAGGGCTGTAGATACTAGACTGACTAGAGGCTGTCAGATACTAGACTGACTGGAAGGCTGTAGATACTAGACTGACTAGAGGCTGTAAAGATACTAGACTGACTAGAGGCTGTAGATACTAGACTACTAGAGAGCTGTAAGATACTAGACGGCCTTCAGAGGCTGTAGATACTAGACTGACTAGACTGACTAGAGATAATACTAGACTACTAGACTACTAGGGCTTAGGTACTAGACTACTGGGCTGTAGATACTAGACTACTAGACTGACTAGAGACTGTAGATACTAACTACTAGAACTGTAATACTAGACTACAGAATTATATCCCTAGACTACTAGAGTACTAGAGGTTAGATACTAATATAGAGGCTGTAGATACTAGACTACTAGAGGCTGTAGATACTAAAGACTGACTAGAGGCTGTACTCACTAACTATAGGAGCTTAATACTAGACTAGAGGTTTGACTATGCTTCCACTAAACTACTAGAGGCTTAGATACTATACTACTGGGCTGTAGATACTAGACTGACTGAGCTGTAGATACTAGACTGACTAGAGCTGTAGATCTAGACTTACTGGGCTGTAGATACTAACTGACTAGAGGCTGTAGATACTAGCCGACTTGGGGCTGTAGATACTAACTACCTAGGGGCTGTAGATACTAGACTGACTAGAGCTAGAGGATGTAGATACTAGACTGACTAGAGGCTGTAGATACTAGACTGACTAGAGGCTGTAGATACTAGACTGACTAGAGGCTGTAGATACTAGACTGACTAGAGGCTGTAGATACTAGACTGACTAGAGGCTGTAGATCTAGTCTGACTGACTAGAGGCTGTAGATACTAGACTGACTGCTAGAGGCTGTAGATACTAGACTGACTAGGGCTGTAGATACTAGACTGACTAGAGGCTGTAGATACTAGACTGACTAGAGGCTGTAGATCTAGACTGACTAGAGGCTGTAGATACTAGACTGACTAGAGGCTGTAGATACTAGACTGACTAAAGGCTGTAGATACTAGACTGACTAGAGGCTGTAGATACTAGACTGACTGAGACTGTAGATACTAGACTGACTAGAGGCTGTAGATACTAGACTGACTAGAGGCTGTAGATACTAGACTGACTAGACGACTAGAGGCTGTAGATACTAGACTGACTAGACTGACTAGAGGCTGTAGATACTAGACTGACTGAGCTGTAGATACTAGACTGACTAGAGGCTGTAGATACTAGACTGACTAGGGCTGTAGATGCTAGACTGACTAGAGCTGTAGATACTAGACTGACTAGAGGCTGTAGATACTAGACTGACTAGAGGCTGTAGATACTAGACTACTAGGCTGTGTCTCTACTCGAGGCTGTAGATACTATACTAGAGGCTGTAGATACTAGACTGACTAAAGGCTGTAGATACTAGACTGACTAGAGGCTGTAGATACTAGACTGACTAGGCTGTAGAGTACTAGACTGACTAGAGGCTGTAGATACTAGACTGACTAGAGACTGTAGATACTAGACTGACTAGAGGCTGTAGATACTAGACTGACTAGAGGCTGTAGATACTAGACTGACTAGAGGCTGTAGATACTAGACTGACTAGAGGCTGTAGATACTAGACTGACTAGAGACTGTAGATCTAGACTGACTAGAGGCTGTAGATACTAGACTGACTAGAGGCTGTAGATACTAGACTGACTAGAGGCTGTAGATACTAGACTGACTAGAGGCTGTAGATACTAGACTGACTAGAGGCTGTAGATACTAGACTGACTAGAGGCTGTAGATACTAGACTGACTAGATGGCTGTAGATACTAGACTGACTAGACTGACTAGAGGCTGTAGATACTAGACTGACTAGGGCTGTAGATACTAGACTGACTAAAGAGGCTGTAGATACTAGACTGACTAGAGTATGTAGATACTAGACTGACTAGAGCTGTAGATACTAGACTGACTAGAGGGCTGTAGATACTAGACTGACTAGAGGCTGTAGATACTAGACTGACTAGAGGCTGCTAGATACTAGACTGACTAGAGGCTGTAGATACTAGACTGACTAGAGGCTGTAGATACTAGACTGACTAGAGGCTGTAGATACTAGACTGACTGAGAGACTGTAGATACTAGACTGACTAGAGGCTGTAGATACTACACTGACTAGAGCTTAGATACTAGACTGACTAGACTGACTAGAGACTGTAGATACTAGACTGACTAGAGGCTGTAGATACTACACTGACTAGAGGCTGTAGATACTAGGGACTGACTAGAGGCTGCAGATACTAGCTGACTAGAGGCTGTAGATACCAGACTGACTAGAGGCTGTAGATACTAGACTGACTAGAGGCTGTAGACACTACACTGACTAGAGGCTGTAGATACTAGACTGACTGAGACTGTAGATACTAGACTGACTAGAGGCTGTAGATACTAGACTGACTAGAGGCTGTAGATACTAGACTGACTAGAGGCTGTAGATACTAGACTGACTAGAGACTGTAGATACTAGACTGACTAGAGGCTGTAGATACTACACTGACTAGAGGCTGTAGATACTAACGACTAGACTGACTAGAGACTGTAGATACTAGACTGACTAGAGGCTGTAGATACTAGACTGACTAGAGGCTGTAGATACTAGACTGACTAGAGGCTGTAGATACTAGACTGACTAGAGACTGTAGATACTAGACTGACTAGAGGCTGTAGATACTACACTGACTAGAGGCTGTAGATACTAGACTGACTAGACTGACTAGAGACTGTAGATACTAGACTGACTAGAGGCTGTAGATACTACACTGACTAGAGGCTGTAGATACTAGACTGACTAGAGGCTGTAGATACTAGACTGACTAGAGGCTGTAGATACTAGACTGACTAGAGGCTGTAGATACTAGACTGACTAGAGGCTGTAGACACTACACTGACTAGAGGCTGTAGATACTAGACTGACTAGAGGCTGTAGATACTAGACTGACTAGAGGCTGTAGATACTAGACTGACTAGAGGCTGTAGATACTAGACTGACTAGAGGCTGTAGATACTAGACTGACTAGAGGCTGTAGATACTAGACCAGTGACTAGAGCTGTAGATACTAGACTGACTAGAGGCTGTAGATACTAGACTGACTAGAGCTGTAGATACTAGACTGACTTTAGAGGTGTAGATACTAGACTGACTAGAGGCTGTAGATACTAGACTGACTAGAGGCTGTAGATACTAGACTGACTAGAGGCTGTAGATACTAGACTGACTAGGGGCTGTAGATACTAGACTGACTAGAGGCTGTAGATATTAGACTGACTAGAGGCTGTAGATACTAGACTGACTAGAGATGGTAGATACTAGACTGACTAGAGGCTGTAGATACTAGACTAGACTAGATAAGACGACTAGAGGCTGTAGATACTAGACTGACTAGAGGCTGTAGATACTAGACTGACTAGAGCTGTATACTAGACTGACTAGAGGCTGTGATACTAGACTGACTAGAGGCTGTAGATACTAGACTGACTAGAGGCTGTAGATACTAGACTGACTAGAGGCTGTAGATACTAGACTGACTAGAGGCTGTAGATACTAGACTGACTAGAGGCTGTAGATACTAGACTGACTAGAGGCTGTAGATACTAGACTGACTAGAGGGGCTGTAGATACTAGACTGACTAGAGGCTGTAGATACTAGACTGACTAGAGGCTGTAGATACTAGACTGACTAGAGGCTGTAGATACTAGACTGACTAGAGGCTGTAGATACTAGACTGACTAGAGGCTGTAGATACTACACTGACTAGAGACTGTAGATACTAGACTGACTAGAGGCTGTAGATACTAGACTGACTAGGCTGTAGATACTAGACTGACTAGAGCTGTAGATACTAGACTGACTAGAGGCTGTGATACTAGACTGACTAGAGGCTGTAGATACTAGACTGACTAGAGGCTGTAGATACTACACTGACTAGAGGCTGTAGATACTGGGACTGACTAGAGGCTGTAGATACTAGACTGACTAGACTGCTGGGCTGTAGATACTAGGGACTGACTAGAGGCTGTAGATACTAGACTGACTAGAGGCTGTGGATACTAGACTGACTAGACTGACTAGAGGCTGTAGATACTAGACTGACTAGAGGCTGTAGATACTAGACTGACTAGAGGCTGTAGATACTAGACTGACTAGAGGCTGTAGATACTAGACTGACTAGAGGCTGTAGATACTAGTCTGACTAGAGACTGTAGATACTAGACTGACTAGAGGCTGTAGATACTAGACTGACTAGAGGCTGTAGATACTAGTCTGAATAGAGACTGTAGATACTAGACTGACTAGAGGCTGTAGATACTAGACTGACTAGAGGCTGTAGATACTAGACTGACTAGAGGCTGTAGATACTAGACTGAATAGAGACTGTAGATACTAGACTGACTAGAGGCTGTAGATACTAGACTGACTAGAGGCTGTAGATACTAGACTGACTAGACGGCTGTAGATACTAGACTGACTAGAGGCTGTAGATACTAGACTGACTAGAGGCTGTAGATACTAGGGGACTGACTAGAGGCTGTAGATACTAGACTGACTAGAGGCTGTAGATACTCAGACTGACTAGAGGCTGTAGATACTAGGACTGACTAGAGGCTGTAGATACTAGACTGACTAGAGGCTGTAGATACTAGACTGACTAGAGGCTGTAGATACTAGACTGACTAGAGGCTGTAGATACTAGACTGACTAGAGGCTGTAGATACTAGACTGACTAGAGGCTGTAGATACTAGACTGACTAGAGGCTGTAGATACTAGACTGACTAGGGCTGTAGATACTAGGGGACTGACTAGAGGCTGTAGATACTAGACTGACCAGAGGCTGTAGATACTAGACTGACTAGAGGCTGTAGATACTAGACTGACTAGAGCTGTAGATACTAGACTGACTAGAGACTGTAGATACTAGACTGACTAGAGGCTGTAGATACTAGGACTGACTAGAGGCTGTAGATACTAGACTGACTAGAGGCTGTAGATACTAGACGACTGAGGCTGTAGATACTAGACTGACTAGAGGCTGTAGATACTAGACTGACTAGAGGCTGCAGATACTAGACTCTAGAGGCTGTAGAGTACTAGACTGACTAGAGGCTGTAGATACTAGACTGACTAGAGGCTGTAGAGATACTAGACCGACTAGAGGCTGTAGATACTAGACTGACTAGAGGCTGTAGATACTAGACTGACTAGAGGCTGTAGATACTAGACTGACTAGAGGCTGTAGATACTGGGCTGACTAGAGCTGTAGATACTAGACTGACTAGAGGCTGTAGATACTAGACTGACTAGAGGCTGTAGATACTAGACTGACTAGAGGCTGTAGATACTAGACTGACTAGAGGCTGTAGATACTAGACTGACTAGAGGCTGTAGATACTAGACTGACTAGAGCTGTAGATACTAGACTGACTAGAGGCTGTAGATACTAGACTGACTAGGGCTGTAGATACTAGACTGACTAGAGACTGTAGATACTAGACTGACTAGGGAGGCTGTAGATACTAGACTGACTAGAGGCTGTAGATACTAGACTGACTAGAGGCTGAGATAGTGACTAGAGCTGACTAGAGGCTGTAGATACTAGACTGACTAGAGGCTGTGGATCTAGAACAACTGACTAGAGGCTGTAGATACTAGACTGACTAGAGGCTGTAGATACTGCACTAGACTACTAGAGGCTGTAGATACTAGACTGACTAGAGGCTGTAGATACTAGTCTGACTAGAGACTGTAGATCACTAGACTGACTAGGGCTGTAGATACTGGACTGACTAGAGGCTGTAGATACTAAACTGACTAGAGACTGTAGATACTAGACTGACTAGAGGCTGTAGATACTAGACTGACTAGAGGCTGTAGATACTAGACTGACTAGAGGCTGTAGATACTAGACTGACTAGAGGCTGTAGATACTAGACTGACTAGAGGCTGTAGATACTAGACTGACTAGACTGACTAGAGGCTGTAGATACTAGACTGACTAGAGGCTGTAGATACTAGACTGACTAGGACTGTAGATACTAGACGCTAGACTGACTAGAGGCTGTAGATACTAGACTGACTAGAGGCTGTAGATACTAGACTGACTAGAGGCTGTAGATACTAGACTGACTAGAGGCTGTAGATACTAGACTGACTAGAGGCTGTAGATACTAGACTGACTAGAGGCTGTAGATACTAGACTGACTAGAGACTGTAGATACTAGACTGACTAGAGCTGTAGATTACTACCAGGGACTGATAGAGGCTGTAGATACTAGGACTGACTAGAGGCTGTAGATACTAGACTGACTAGAGGCTGTAGATACTAGACTGACTAGAGGCTGTAGATACTAGACTGACCAGAGCTGTAGATACTAGACTGACTAGAGGCTGTAGATACTAGACTGACTAGAGGCTGTAGATACTACCGAAGACTGACTAGAGGCTGTAGATACTAGACTGACTAGAGGCTGTAGATACTAGGACTGACTAGAGGCTGTAGATACTAGACTGACTAGAGGCTGTAGATACTAGACTGACTAGAGGCTGTAGATACTAGACTGACTAGAGGCTGTAGATACTAGGGACTGACTAGAGGCTGTAGATACTAGACTGACTAGAGAGGCTGTAGATACTAGACTGACTAGAGGCTGTAGATACTAGACTGACTAGAGGCTGTAGATACTAGACTGACTAGAGGCTGTGGATACTAGACTGACTAGAGAGGCTGTAGATACTAGACTGACTAGAGGCTGTAGATACTAGACTGACTAGAGGCTGTAGATACTAGACTGACTAGAGCTGTAGATACTAGACTGACTAGAGGCTGTAGATACTAGACTGACTAGAGGCTGTAGATACTAGACTGACTAGGGCTGTAGATACTAGACTGACTAGAGGCTGTAGAGATACTAGACTGACTAGACTGTAGATACTAGACTGACTAGAGACTGTAGATACTAGACTGACTAGAGGCTGTAGATACTGACTCTGACTAGAGGCTGTAGATACTAGACTGACTAGAGGCTGTAGATACTAGACTGACTAGAGGCTGTAGATACTAGACTGACCAGAGGCTGTAGTCTAGACTGACTGGCTGTAGATACTAGACTCTGACTAGAGGCTGTAGATACTAGACTGACTAGAGGCTGTAGATACTAGACTGACTGAGGCGTAGATACTAGACTGACTAGAGGCTGTAGATACTAGACTGACTAGAGGCTGTAGATACTAGACTGACTAGAAACTGTAGATACTAGACTGCTAGACTTTGACTAGAGGCTGTAGATACTAGACTGACTAGAGGCTGTAGATACTAGACTGACTAGACTGGCTGTAGATACTAGACTGACTAGAGGCTGTAGATACTAGGGACTGATAGAGGCTGTAGATACTGACTGACTAGAGGCTGTAGATACTAGACTGACTAGAGGCTGTAGATACTAGACTGACTAGAGGCTGTAGATACTAGACTGACTAGAGGCTTATACTAGCTGACTTCTCAGAGGCTGTAGATACTAGACTGACTAGAGGCTGTAGATACTAGACTGACTAGAGGCTGTAGATACTAGACTGACTAGAGGCTGTAGATACTAGGACTGACTAGAGGCTGTAGATACTAGACTGACTAGAGGCTGTAGATACTAGACTGACTAGAGGCTGTAGATACTAGACTGACTAGAGGCTGTAGATACTAGACTGACTAGAGGCTGTAGATACTAGACTGACTAGAGGCTGTAGATACTAGACTGACTAGAGGCTGTAGATACTAGACTGACTAGAGGCTGTAGATACTAGACTGACTAGAGGCTGTAGATACTAGACTGACCAGAGGCTGTAGATACTAAGACTGACTAGAGGCTGTGTAGATACTAGACTGACTAGAGGCTGTAGATACTAGACTGACTGAGGCTGTAGATACTAGACTGACTAGGACTGATAGAGCTGTAGATACTAGACTGACTAGAGGCTGTAGATACTAGACTGACTAGAGGCTGTAGATACTAGACTACTAGACTGACTAGAGCTGTAGATACTAGACTGACTAGAGGCTGTAGATACCTAACTGACTAGAGGCTGTAGAGATACTAGACTGACTAGAGGCGTAGATACTAGACTGACTAGAGAGCTGTAGATACTAGACTGACTAGAGGCTGTAGATACTAGACTGACTAGAGGCTGTAGATACTAGACTGACTAGAGACTAGAGGCTGTAGATACTAGACTGACTAGAGGCTGTAGGGATACTAGACTGACTAGAGGCTGTAGATACTAGACTGACTAGAGGCTGTAGATACTAGAGCTGACTAGAGGCTGTAGATACTAGACTGACTAGAGGCTGTAGATACTAGACTGACTAGAGGCTGTAGATACTAGACTGACTAGAGGCTGTAGATACTAGACTGACTAGAGGCTGTAGATACTAGACTGACTAGAGGCTGTAGATACTAGACTGACTAGAGGCTGTAGATACTAGACTGACTAGAGGCTGTAGATACTAGACTGACTAGAGGCTGTAGATACTAGACTGACTAGAGCTGCAGATACTAGACTGACTAGGCTGTAGATATACACTGAAGGCTGTAGATACTAGACTGACTAGACTGACTAGAGGCTGTAGATACTGGACTGACTAGAGGCTGTAGGATACTGGACTGACTAGGGCTAATACTAGACTGACTAGAGGCTTAGATACTAGACTGACTAGAGGCTGTAGATACTAGACTGACTAGAGGCTGTAGATACTAGACTGACTGAGGCTGTAGATACTAGACTGACTAGAGGCTGTAGATACTAGACTGACTAGAGGCTGTAGATACTAGCAACTGACTAGAGGGCTGTAGAGTACTAGACTGACTAGAGGCTGTAGATACTAGACTGGACTAGAGCTGTAGATACTAGACTGACTAGAGGCTGTAGATACTAGACTGACTAGAGGCTGTAGATACTAGACTGACTAGAGGCTGTAGATACTAGACTGACTAGAGCTGTAGATACTAGACTGACTAGAGGCTGTAGATACTAGACTGACTAGAGGCTGTAGATACTAGACTGACTAGAGACTGTAGATACTAGACTGACTAGAGGAGCTGTAGATACTAGACTGACTAGAGGCTGTAGATACTAGACTGACTAGAGGCTGTAGATACTAGGGGACTGACTAGGGGGCTGTAGATACTAGGACTGACTAGAGGCTGTAGATACTAGACTGACTAGAGGCTGTAGATACTAGACTGACTAGAGGCTGTAGATACTAGACTGACTAGAGGCTGTAGATACTAGACTGACTAGAGGCTGCAGATACTAGACTGACTAGAGGCTGTAGATACTAGACTGACTGAGGCTGTAGATACTAGACTGACTAGAGGCTGTAGATATTCTAGACTGACTAGAGGCTGTAGATACTAACTGACTAGAGGCTGTAGATACTAGCTGACTAGAGGCTGTAGATACTAGACTGACTAGGGCTGTAGATACTAGACTGACTAGAGGCTGTAGATACTAGACTGACTAGAGCTAGGCTGTAGATCTGATGACTGGGGGCTGTAGATACTAACTACTGGGGTGATCTACTATGGGCTGTAGATCTAACTGCTGCTGTCTGACTGACTAGGGGCTGTGGATCTAATATCGGTGTAGATCTATAGATCTTGATAGTGTATCTTTACTGTCTATTTTACTACTAGCTTTACATATAGCTGTAGATACTGTTAGTGTATACTAACACTGCTGTATCTACTACTAGAGGTTGATCTACTGATAGGGTTAATACTAACTGTACTTAATACTACTCTAGGGCTTGATCTAACTACTAGCTGTAATACTAACTACTGGCTGTAGATACTAGACTATCTTGATACTAGCTACTAGCTGTAGATACTAACTACTCTGAGAACTGTATTCTACTACTAATTAATCACGGTTAGATCTAGACTATTATATTGAGGCTGTGATTTACTAGTGTAGATACTACACTGACTAAGCTTAATACTAATTGGGCCTGTAGATACTAGACTACTAGGGCTGTTACTATATAGGCTGTAGATACTAGACTGACTAGCTGTATACTAACTACTAGAGGCTGTAGATACTAATATGGCTGTATACTAACTGACTGAGGCTGTATCTAACCTTAATACTACACTGATACTTATACTATCTGTATCTAACTATGGGCTTATCTAATACTACTTAATACTATCTACTTGATACTACTACTAAGGCTTAGATACTAACTACTGGCTGTGATACTAGACTGACTAGAGGCTGTAGATCCTAGACTGATAGACTACTAGGCTGTAGATACTAACTACTAGACTGTAGATACTAGACTACTGAGGCTGTATACTCTAGCTGTATCTCTACTCTTATATTGGTGTGTCTTATTTAATTTCTGTATACTTATAGAGGCTGTAATACTAATACTAGAGCTGTATACTAACTGACTGGAGGCTGTAGATACTAGACTGACTGAGCTTTCGATTGATAGGGCTTAGATCTAGACTGACTAGAGGCTGTAGATCTAGACTAAGAGGCTGTAGATACTAACTGACTAGAGTGTAGATACTAGACTACTAGGCTTAATACTAACACTAAGGCTGTAATCTACTATAGGCTGTAGATACTAGACTGACTAGACTTAGTACTAACTGACTAGAGGCTTAATACTAGACTGACTAGTGGCTGTAGATACTAGACTGACTAGAGGCTGTAGATACTAACTACTAGAGGCTGAGATACTAGACTGACTAGGGCTGTAGATATAGACTGACTAGAGGCTGTAGATACTAGACTGACTAGAGGCTTAGATACTAGACTGACTAGAGGCTGTAGATCTATATAGGGCTGTAATACTAGACTGACTAGGGGCTGTGATACTAGACTGACTAGAGGCTGTAGATACTAGACTGACTGGGCTGTAGATACTAACTATAGAGGCTGTATACTGGACTGACTGGGCTGTAGATACTAGACTGACTAGGGCTTGTACTAGACTGACTAGACTGTAATACTAATACTAGAGCTGTAGATACTAACTGATAGAGGCTGTGATACTAGACTTAGGCTGTGATACTAACTGACTAGAGCTTAATACTAATACTGTCGAGGCTTAATACTATACTGCTGTATACATACTATTAGATACTGACTGACTTGTAGATACTAGACTGCTAGGTGTAGATACTAGACTGACTAGAGGCTGTATACTACTACTAGGGCTGTAGATACTAACTGTGCTGTAGATACTAGACTGACTAGCTGTAATACTAACTGACTAGAGGCTGTAGATACTAGGCTGATAGAGGCTGTAGATACTAACTGACTAGAGCTGTAGATACTAGACTGACTAGAGGCTGTAGATACTAGACTGACTAGAGCTGTAATACTACTATAGGCTGTATCTGCTGACTAGAGGCTGTAGATACTAACTACTGCTTAATACTAGACTACTAGAGGCTGTAATACTAGATACTAGGCTGTAGATACTAACTGACTAGAGGCTGTAGATCTAGACTGACTAGACGGCTGTAGATACTAGACTGACTAGAGCTGTAGATACTAGCTGACTAGGTCTGTAATACTAGACTGACTGAGGCTGTAGATACTAACTACTGCTGTAGATACTAGACTGATTGTAGATACTGCTACTAGCTGTAGATACTAGACTGACTAGAGGCTGTAGATACTAGACTGACTAGAGGGCTGTAGATACTACTGACTAGAGCTGTAGATACTGACTGACTAGGGCTGTAGATACTAGACTGACTAGAGGCTGTAGATACTAGACTATGGGCTGTAATCTAGACATAGAGCTTAGTACTAGCATAGAGGCTGTAGATACTAGACTGACTAGCTTAGATTATACTGGGCTGTGATCTACTGACTAGAGGCTGTAATACTAGTACTGGGCTGTAGATACTAGACTGACTAGAGGCTGTAGGTACTAGACTGACTAGAGGCTGTAGATACTAGACTGACTAGAGGCTGTAATACTAACTACTGCTAAGGTTAGATACTGACTACTGACTGTAATCTACTATGCTGTAGATTAGTGATGTGGGCTTATACACTACTAGGCTGTAGATACTGTCTGACTTAGGGCTGTATACTAATGATGGGCTGTAATACTATGACTGGCTGTGATACTGTCTGACTAGAGGCTGTAGATACTAGACTGACTAGAGGCCTGTAGATACTAGACTGACTAGAGGCTTAGATACTAACTACTCGAGGCTGTAGATCTCTCTGGCTTATCTCTGGCTGTAATACTAGACTATAAGCTGTAGATACTAGACTGACTGAGCTGTAGATACTAGACTGACTAGAGGCTGTAGATACTAACTGACTAGAGGCTGTAGATACTAGACTGACTAGAGGCTGTAGATACTAGACTGACTGGCTGACTGACTGTAATACTAACTACTAGAGGCTGTAGATACTAATGATATTGATCTAACTACTAGAGGCTGTAGATCTTGACTAGAGCTGTAGATCTAGACTGACTAGCTGACTGGGCTGTAATACTAGACTACTAGAGGCTGTAGATACTAGACTACTAGGCTGTAGATACTAACTGACTAGAGCTGTAGATACTAGACTATGAGGCTGTGATCTATACTGGCTGTAATACTAGGTGACTAGGCTGTAGATACTAGACTGACTAGAGGCTGTAGATACTCTATGACTGTAATACTACTGACTAGAGGCTGTAGATACTAACTGACTAGAGGCTGTAATACTAGACTGACTAGGCTTAGATCTTGCTGTGCTCTTAGATCTTCTGCTGTAATACTAATATGGGCTGTAGATACTAGACTGCTAGAGGGCTGTAGATACTAACTACTAGAGCTGTAGATACTAACTGACTAGAGGCTGTAGATACTAATACTGATGACTGGCTGTAGATACTAGACTGACTAGAGCTGTGATACTAACTCTTACTGGGCTGTAGATACTAACTATGCTGTATCTACTACTAGGGCTGTAGATACTAGACTACTGAGGCTGTAGATACTAGACTACTAGCTGTAGATACTAGACTACTAGCTGTAGATACTAGACTACTAGAGGCTGTAGCTACTAGACTGACTAGAGGCTGTAGATACTAGACTACTAGAGGCTGTAGATACTAACTGACTAGAGGCTGTAATACTAGACTGACTAGACTGTAGATACTAACTGACTAGTATGCTGTAGATCTACTGACGCCTTTACTCTACTAGGGCTGTAGATACTAGACTGACGCTGTAGATACTAGATATAGAGGCTGTAGATACTAGACTGACTAGAGGCTGTAGATACTAACTACTAGACTGTAGATCTAGACTACTAGGCTTAATACTAACTGCTAGAGGCTGTAGATACTAGACTATAGAGGCTGTAATTGACTACTCTTAGATCTAACTATTTACATACTACTGACTAGAGGCTGTAGATACTAGACTGACTAGGGCTGTAATACTAACTGACTAGAGGCTGTAGATACTAGACTGCTAGAGGCTGTAGATACTAACACTACTTAGGTCTAGACTGACTAGAGGCTGTAGATACTAGACTGACTACTGCTGTGTATCTTATAGGCTGTAGTTACTCTATCTTATATAGACTGACTGTCTAGACTGCTAGAGGCTTATACTAGTGATAGCTGTAGTACTGCTGCTAGAGCTGTAGATACTAGACTGACTAGAGCTTAGATACTAGACTACTAGAGCTGTAGATACTAACTACTAGAGGCTGTAGATACTAGACTGACTAGAGGCTGTAGATACTAACTGACTAGAGGCTGTAGATCTAGACTACTAGCTACTGGCTGTAGATACTAGACTGACTGAGGCTGTAGATACTAGACTACTAGAGGCTGTGATACTAGACTATAGAGGCTGTAGATACTAGACTGACTAGGCTGTAGATACTAGACTGACTAGAGGCTGTAGATACTAGACTGACTAGAGGCTATAATACTAGACTACTAGAGGCTGTAGATACTAGACTGACTAAGGCTGTAATACTAGACTACTGGTCTGTAATACTAACTGCTAGAGGCTGTAGATACTAGCTACTGAGGCTGTAGATACTAACTGACTAGAGTCTGTAGATACTAACTGACTAGTACTGAGGCTGTAGATACTAGACTACTAGCTGTAGATACTAACTGACTAGAGGCTGTAGATACTAGACTGACTAGAGGCTGTAGATACTAGACTGACTAGAGGCTGTAGATACTAGACTGATAGAGGCTGTAGATACTAACTGACTAGGCTGTAGATACTAGACTGACTAGAGGCTGTAGATACTAGACTGACTAGGGCTGTAGATACTAGACTACTGGGTTAATACTAGACTGACTACTGTAGATACTAACTACTGAGGCTGTAGATACTAACTGACTAAGCTGTAATCTAGCTGACTAGCTGTAGATACTAGACTGACTAGAGGCTGTAGATACTAACTACTAGAGGCTGTAGATACTAGACTGACTAAGGCTGTAGATACTAACTGACTAGAGGCTGTAGATCTAACTATAGCTGTGTACTGACTGACTAGAGGCTGTAGATACTATACTAGAGTCTGTAGATACTACTGACTAGCTGTAATACTAACTATCTTAATACTACTACTCTTATACTCTACTAGGGCTGTATACTGACTGACTAGAGGCTGTAGATACTAGACTGACTAGGGCTGTAATACTAACTGACTAGCTGACTCTGTAATACTAACTACTCGAGGCTGTAATACTAACTACTAGAGTGTAGATCTAGACTGACTACTGTAATACTCATGAGGCTGTAGATACTGACTGACTAGAGCTGTAATACTAACTACTAAGGCTGTAGATACTATACTACTAGAGGCTGTAGATACTAACTGACTGACTACTGAGGCTGTGATACTAACTGCTAGCTTAGATACTAACTGACTAGAGGCTGTAGATACTAGACTGACTAGAGGCTGTAGATACTAACTACTAGCTGTAGATCTAACTACTGGGCTGTAATACTAACTGATCTTATCTCTACTAGGCTGTTACTAGACTACTAGGGCTGTAGATATAACTACTAGAGCTGTAGATACTAGACTGATAAGGCTGTAGATACTAACTACTAAGGCTGTGATCTAGACTGACTGACTGACTAGAGCTGTAGATACTAGACTGACTAGGTGTAGATACTAGACTACTAGGCTGTAGATACTAGACTGACTAGAGGCTGTAGATACTAGACTGACTAGAGGCTGTAGATACTAGACTGCTAAGGCTGTAGATACTAGACTGACTAGAGGCTGTAGATACTAACTGACTAAGGCTGTAGATACTAGACTACTAGAGGCTGTAGATACTCTACTAGGCTGTAATACTACACTAAGGCTGTAATACTAGACTGACTAGGGGCTGTAGATACTAGACTGACTAGAGGCTGTAGATACTAGACTGACTAGACTGACTAGAGGCTGTAGATACTAACTGACTAGAGGCTGTAATACTAGACTGACTAGAGGCTGTAGATACTAGACTGAAAGCTGTAGATACTACTGACTAGGGGCTGTAGATACTAGACTGACTAGCTGTAGATACTAGACTGACTAGCTGTAGATACTAACTGACTAGAGGCTGTAGATACTAGACTGACTAGAGGCTGTAGATACTAACTACCAGAGGCTGTAGATACTAGACTGACTAGACTTAATACTAGACTACTAAGGCTGTAGATACTAGACTGACTAGGGGCTGTAGATCTAGACTACTGGCTGTAATACTAGACTACTAGGGCTGTAGATACTACTACTAGAGGCTTTCTAGATACTAGATGAGCTGTAGATACTAGACTACTAGAGGTGTAGATACTCTACTAAGCTGTAAATACTAACTACTGACACTTATCTATGGTCGCTGTAGATACTACTACTCTTATACTAACTTAGAGGCTGTAGATACTAGACTGACTTATAGAGGCTGTAGATACTAGACTGACTAGAGGCTGTAGATACTAGACTGACTAGAGGCTGTAGATTTCTAGACTGACTAGAGGCTGTAATACTAACTACTAGAGGCTGTAGATACTAGACTACTAGCTGTAGATACTAGACTACTAGAGGCTGTAGATACTAACTACTAGGGCTGTGTACTGCTGACTAGGCTGTAGATCTATACTTTAATACTGACTGACTGAGGCTTAGATACTAACTACTAAGCTTAATACTAACTGACTAAGGCTGTAGATCTAACTGACTAGAGGCTGTAGATACTAACTGCTCTGGCTGTAGATACTAACTGACTAGAGGCTGTAGATACTAGACTGACTAGAGGCTGTAGATACTAGACTGACTAGAGGCTGTAATACTAGACTACTAGAGGTGTAGATACTAGACTACTAGAGGCTGTAATACTAGACTACTATCTGGCTGTAATACTACTACTGGCTTAATACTAACTGACTAGGCTGTAGATACTAGACTGACTGACTGGCTGTAATACTAACTACTGGGCTGTAGATACTAGACTGACTAGAGGCTGTAGATACTAACTGACTAGAGGCTGTAGATACTAACTACTAGAGGCTGTAGATACTAGACTGACTAGAGGCTGTAGATCTAGACTACTAGAGGCTGTAGATACTACTACTGTGACTAGGCTGTATCTCTACTCTTATCTTTGAGATACTAGACTGACTAGAGTCTGTAATACTGACTGACTAGACTGTATACTTACTGGGTTCTACTATAGAGGCTTGATCTAACTGACTAGGGCTGTAGATACTAACTGACTAGAGCTGTAGATACTAGACTACTAGAGGCTGTAGATACTAGACTACTAGAGGCTGTAGATACTAGACTGACTAGATGACTATAGCTGTAGATACTAACTGACTAGAGGCTGTAGATACTAACTACTAGAGGCTGTAGATACTAACTAAGGCTGTAGATACTAGACTGATAGAGTCTGTAGATACTAGACTGACTAGCTGTAGATACTAGACTACTAGAGGCTGTAATCTAGACTACTAGAGGCTGTAGATACTCGACTGACTAGGGGCTGTAGATACTAGACTGACTAGAGGCTGTAGATACTAGACTGACTAGACTGTAGATACTAACTGACTAGAGGCTGTAATCTAGACTGACTAACTGACTAGAGGCTGTAGATACTAGACTGACTAGAGGCTGTAGATACTAGACTGACTAGAGGCTGTAGATACTAGACTGACTCGAGGCTGTAGATACTAGACTGACTAGACTGACTAGAGGCTGTAGATACTAGACTGACTAGAGGCTGTAGATACTAACTACTAAGGCTGTAATACTAGACTGAGTAGAGGCTGTAGATACTAGACTGACTAGAGGCTGTAGATACTAGACTGACTATACTGACTAGAGGCTGTAGATACTAGACTATAGAGGCTGTAGATACTAGACTGACTAAATGTAGATCTAACTACTAGAGGCTGTAGATACTTAGGCTGTAGATACTAGACTGATAGAGGCTGTAGATACTAGACTGACTAGAGGCTGTAGATACTAGACTGACTAGAGGCTGTAGATACTAGACTGACTAGGGGCTGTATACTAACTGACTAGAGGCTTAATATTAACTACTAGAGCTGTAATACTAGACTACTGTGTATACTAACTATAGAGTGACTGTTATACTAACTCTGGCTGTAGATACTACTGATAGCTACTGAGCTTAGTACTAACTACTAACTGACTAGAGACTTAGATACTAGACTGACTGTTGACTAGAGGCTGTAGATACTAGACTGACTAGAGCTGTAGATACTAGACTACTAGAGACTGTAGATACTAGCTGACTAACTGTAGAGCTGTATCTAACTATGGGCTTAGATCTAGACTGACTAGAGGCTGTAGATACTAACTACTAGAGGCTGTAGATACTAGTACTGAGGTGTAGATACTAGACTACTAGAGCTTAATACTAACTACTGAGTTAATCTAACTTAAGGCTGTAATACTAGACTACTAGAGGCTGTAGATACTACTACTGGCTGTATACTAGACTGACTGAGGCTGTAGATACTGACTGACAGAGGCTGTAGATACAGACTACTAGGGTGATAGAGGCTGTAGATACTTACTGGGGCTGTTACTACTGATAGGTGTAGATCTAACTGACTAGACTGACTAGAGGCTGTGATACTAGACTACTAGAGGCTGTAGATACTGGACTGACTAGAGCTGTAGATACTAACTGACTAGAGTTAGATACTAGACTACTACTTATACTAGAGCTGACTAGAGGCTGTAGATACTAGACTGACTAGAACAGGGCTGTAATACTAACTACTAGAGCTGTAGATACTAGACTGACTAGAGTCTGTAGATACTAACTCTACTACTGAGCTGTAATCTAGACTGCTAGAGCTGTAGATACTAGACTACTAGGCTGTAATACTAGACTGACTAGAGGCTGTAGATACTAGACTGACTAGAGCTGTAGATACTAGACTGACTAGAGCTGTAAATACTAGACTGACTAGAGGCTGTAGATACTATGACTAGGGCTGTAGATACTAGCTGACTAGAGGCTGTAGATACTAGACTGACTAGAGGCTGTAAATACTAGACTGACTAGAGGCTGTAGATACTAACTACTAGAGGCTGTAGATACTAGACTGACTAGAGGCTGTAGATACTGACTGATAGAGGCTGTAGATACTAGACTACTAGGGTGTAGATTAGACTACTAGAGGCTGTAGATACTAGACTGACTTGAGCTGTAATATAGCTACTAGAGGCTGTAGATACTAGACTACTAGAGGCTGTAGATACTAACTACTAGAGGCTGTAGATACTAGACTGACTACTGACTATAGGCTGTAGATACTAGACTACTAGAGGCTGTAGATACTAACTGACTAGAGGCTGTAGATACTAGACTGACTAGAGGCTGTAGATACTAGACTGACTAGAGGCTGTAGATACTAGACTGACTAGAGGATGTAGATACTAGACTGACTAGAGGCTGTAGATACTAGACTACTAGACTACTAGAGGCTGTAATACTAACTACTAGAGACTGTAGATCTAGTACTGGTTATCTGGCTGTAATACTAGACTACTACTTAATACTAGACTGACTAGAGGCTGTAGATACTAACTGACTAGAGGCTGTAGATACTAGACTACTAACTGACTAGAGGCTGTAGATACTAGACTGACTAGAGGCTGTAGATACTAACTACTAACTGACTAGAGGCTGTAATACTAGACTACTACTTATACTAACTGACTAGGCTGTAGATACTAGACTGACTAAGTCTGTAGATACTACCTGACTAACTATAAGGCTGTAGATACTAGACTACTAGAGGCTGTAATACTAGACTGACTAGAGGCTATATATACTAGACTACTGAGGCTGTAGATACTAAACTGACTAGGGGCTGTATATACTAGACTGACTAGGGCTGTAGATACTAGACTACTAGAGGCTGTAATACTAACTACTAGAGCTGTAATACTAACTGACTAGACTGACTAGAGGCTGTAGATACTAGACTGACTAAGGATGCAGATACTAGACTGACTAGAGGCTGTAGATACTAGACTACTAGAGGCTGTAGATACTAGACTGAGTAGAGTCTGTAGATACTAGACTGACTAGAGGCTGTAGGTACTAGACTGACTAGGGCTGTAATACTAGACTGACTAGAGGCTGTAGATACTAACTACTAGAGGCTGTAGATACTAACTTAGAGGCTGTGATCTAGACTGACTGCCTGACTAGGGCTGTAGATACTAGACTGACTAGAGGCTTAGATCTAGACTGTAGCTGTAGATACTAGACTACTACTTATCTAGACTACTAGCTGACTAGAGGCTGTAATACTAGACTGACTAGAGGCTGTAGATACTAGACTACTAGAGGCTGTAGATACTGGCTGAGTAGAGCTGTAATACTAACTACTAGAGGCTGTAGATACTAGACTGACTATACTGACTAGAGGCTGTAGATACTAGACTGACTAGAGGCTGTAGATACTAGACTGACTAGAGGATGTAGATACTAGACTGACTAGAGGCTGTAGATACTAGACTGACTAGAGGCTGTAGATACTAGACTGAGTAGAGGCTGTAGATCACTGGGGCTGACTAGAGGGCTGTAGATACTAGACTGACTAGAGGCTGTAGATACTAGACTGACTAGGGGCTGTAGATACTAGACTGACTAGAGGCTGTAGATATTAGACTGACTAGAGGCTGTAGATACTAGACTGACTAGAGATGGTAGATACTAGACTGACTAGAGTGACTAGAGGCTGTAGATACTAGACTGACTAGAGGCTGTAGATACTAGACTGACTAGACTGACTAGAGGCTGTAGATACTAGACTGACTAGACTGACTAGAGACTGTAGATACTAGACTGACTAGATTGACTAGAGGCTGTAGATACTAGACTGACTAGAGGCTGTAGATACTAGACTGACTAGAGACTGTAGATACTAACTGACTAACTGACTAGAGGCTGTAGATACTAACTGACTAGAGGCTGTAGATACTAGACTGACTAGAGGCTGTAGATACTAACTGACTAGAGGCTGTAGATACTAGACTGACTAGAGCTGTAGATACTAGACTGACTAGAGGCTGTAGATACTAGACTGACTAGAGGCTGTAATACTAGACTGACTAGAGGCTGTAGATACTAGACTACTAGAGGCTGTAGATACTAGACTACTAGAGGCTGTAGATACTGCTGACTCGAGGCTGTAGATCTAGACTGACTAGGGGCTGTAGATACTAGACTGACTAAGTGACTAGGGCTGTAGATACTACTACTAGGCTGTAGATACTAGACTGACTAGAGCTGTAGATACTAACTACTTACTGACTAGAGTGTAATCTAACTACTGCTGTAATCTAACTGACTAGAGGCTGTAGATACTAGACTACTAGGGGCTGTAGATACTAACTACTAAGGCTGTAGATACTAGACTACTAGAGGCTGTAGATACTAACTGACTAGACTGACTAGAGACTGTAATACTGACTGCTAGACTGACTAGAGACTGTAGATACTAGACTGACTAGCTGCGGCTGTAGATACTAGACTGACTAGAGGCTGTAGATACTAGACTGACTGAGGCTGTAGATACTAGACGACGCTACTAGAGGCTGTAGATACTAGACTGACTAGACTGACTAGAGGCTGTAGATACTAGATGACTAGGGCTGTAGATACTAGACTGACTAGAGGCTGTAATACTAGACTGACTAGAGAATGTAGATACTAGACTGACTAGAGGCTGTAGATACTAGACTGACTAGCTGACTAGAGGCTGTAGATACTAGACTGACTAGAGGCTGTAGATACTAGACCTGCTAGACTCAGAGACTGTAGATACTAGACTGACTAGACTGACTAGAGGCTGTAGATACTAGACTGACTAGAGGCTGTAGATACTAGACTGACTAGGGCTGTCAGACTGACTAGAGAGCTGTAGATACTAGACTGACTAGATGCTGCTGTAGATACTAGACTGACTAGGGCTGTAGATACTAACTACTGAGGCTATAGATACTAGACTGACTAGAGGCTGTAGATACTGACTGACTAGAGGCTGTAGATACTAGACTGACTAGAGGCTGTAGATACTAGACTGCTAGACTGACTAGAGGCTGTAGATACTAGACTGACTAGAGGCTGTAGATACTAGACTGACTAGAGGCTGTAGATACTAGACTGACTAGAGGCTGTAGATACTAGACTGACTAGAGGCTGTAGATACTAGACTGACTAGAGGCTGTAGATACTAGACTGACTAGAGGCTGTAGATACTAGACTGACTAGAGGCTGTAGATACTAGACTGACTAGAGGCTGTAGATACTAGACTGACTAGAGGCTGTAGATACTAGACTGACTAGAGCTGTAGATTCTAGACTGACTAGAGGCTGTAGATACTAGACTGACTAGAGGCTGTAGATACTAGACTGACTAGACTGACTAGAGGCTGTAGATCTAGACTGACTAGAGGCTTTAGATACTAGACTGACTAGAGGCTGTAGATACTAGACTGACTAGAGGCTGTAGATACTAGACTGACTGGCTGTGATCTAGACTGACTGCTTACTGACTCAGAGGCTGTAGATACTAGACTGACTGGGCTGTAGATACTAGACTGACTAACTGACTAGAGGCTGTAGATACTGACTGACTAGAGGCTGTAGATACTAGACTGACTAGACTGACTAGAGGCTGTAGATACTAGACTGACTAGACTGACTAGGGCTGTAGATACTAGACTGACTGCTGACTAGAGGCTGTAGATACTAGACTGACTGAGCTGTAGATACTAGACTGACTAGAGGCTGTAGATACTAGACTGACTAGACTGACTAGAGACTGTAGATACTAGACTGACTAGGGCTGTAGATACTAGACTGACTGAGGCTGTAGATACTAGACTGACTAGAGGCTGTAGATACTAGACTGACTAGAGGCTGTAGATACTAGACTGACTAGAGGCTGTAGATACTAGACTGACTAGAGGCTGTAGATACTAGACTGACTAGAGGCTGTAGATACTAGACTGACTAGGGCTGTGGATACTATCTGACTAGAGGCTGTAGATACTAGACTGACTAGACGACTAGAGGCTGTAGATACTAACTGACTAGAGGCTGTAGATACTAGACTGACTAGAGACTGTAGATACTAGACTGACTAGAGTGACTAGAGGCTGTAGATACTAGACTGACTAGAGGCTGTAGATACTAGACTGACTAGACTGACTAGAGGCTGTAGATACTAGACTGACTAGACTGACTAGAGACTGTAGATACTAGACTGACTAGATTGACTAGAGGCTGTAGATACTAGACTGACTAGAGGCTGTAGATACTAGACTGACTAGAGACTGTAGATACTAGACTGACTAGACTGACTAGAGGCTGTAGATACTAGACTGACTAGAGGCTGTAGATACTAGACTGACTAGAGGCTGTAGATACTAGACTGACTAGAGGCTGTAGATACTAGACTGACTAGAGGCTGTAGATACTAGACTGACTAGAGGCTGTAGATACTAGACTGACTAGAGGCTGTAGATACTAGACTGACTAGAGGCTGTAGATACTAGACTGACTAGAGGCTGTAGATACTAGACTGACTAGAGGCTGTAGATACTAGACTGACTAGAGGCTGTAGATACTAGACTGACTAGAGTGACTGGGCTGTAGATACTAGACTGACTAGAGGCTGTAGATACTAGACTGACTAGAGGCTGTAGATACTAGACTGACTAGAGGCTGTAGATACTAGACTGACTAGAGGCTGTAGATACTAGACTGACTAGAGGCTGTAGATACTAGACTGACTAGAGGCTGTAGATACTAGACTGACTAGAGGCTGTAGATACTAGACTGACTAGAGGCTGTAGATACTAGACTGACTAGAGGCTGTAGATACTAGACTGACTAGAGGCTGTAGATACAATACTAGACTGACTAGAGGCTGTAGATACTAGACTGACTAGAGGCTGTAGATACTAGACTGACTAGAGGCTGTAGATACTAGACTGACTAGAGGCTGTAGATACTAGACTGACTAGAGGCTGTAGATACTAGACTGACTAGAGGCTGTAGATACTAGACTGACTAGAGGCTGTAGATACTAGACTGACTAGAGGCTGTAGATACTAGACTGACTAGACTGACTAGAGACTGTAGATACTAGACTGACTAGAGACTGTAGATCTAGACTGACTAGAGGCTGTAGATACTAGACTGACTAGAGGCTGTAGATACTAGACTGACTAGAGGCTGTAGATACTAGACTGACTAGACTGACTAGAGACTGTAGATACTAGACTGACTAGACTGACTAGAGGCTGTAGATACTAGACTGACTAGAGGCTGTAGATACTAGACTGACTAGAGGCTGTAGATACTAGACTGACTAGAGGCTGTAGATACTAGACTGACTAGAGGCTGTAATACTAACTGACTAGACTGACTAGAGGCTGTAGATACTAGACTGACTAGAGGCTGTAGATACTAGACTGACTAGACTGACTAGAGACTGTAGATACTAGACTGACTAGACTGACTAGAGGCTGTAGATACTAGACTGACTAGAGGCTGTAGATACTAGACTGACTAGATGAGGCTGTAGATACTGCACTACTGACTAGAGGCTGTAGATACTAGACTGACTAGAGGCTGTAGATACTAGACTGACTAGAGGCTGTAGATACTAGACTGACTAGAGGCTGTAGATCTAGACTGACTAGAGGCTGTAGATACTAGACTGACTAGAGGCTGTAGATACTAGACTGACTAGAGGCTGTAGATACTAGACTGACTAGAGGCTGTAGATACTAGACTGACTAGAGGCTGTAGATACTAGACTGACTAGAGGCTGTAGATACTAGACTGACTAGAGGCTGTAGATACTAGACTGACTAGAGGCTGTAGATACTAGACTGACTAGAGGCTGTAGATACTAGACTGACTAGAGGCTGTAGATACTAGACTGACTAGAGGCTGTAGATACTAGACTGACTAGAGGCTGTAGATTCTAGACTGACTAGAGGCTGTAGATACTAGACTGACTAGAGGCTGTAGATACTAGACTGACTAGAGGCTGTAGATACTAGACTGACTAGAGGCTGTAGATACTAGACTGACTAGCTGACTAGAGGCTGTAGATACTAGACTGACTAGAGGCTTTAGATACTAGACTGACTAGAGGCTGTAGATACTAGACTGACTAGAGGCTGTAGATACTAGACTGACTAGAGGCTGTAGATACTAGACTGACTAGACTGACTAGAGGCTGTAGATACTAGACTGACTAGAGGCTGTAGATACTAGACTGACTAGACTGACTAGAGGCTGTAGATACTAGACTGACTAGAGGCTGTAGATACTAGACTGACTAGACTGACTAGAGGCTGTAGATACTAGACTGACTAGACTGACTAGAGGCTGTAGATACTAGACTGACTAGACTGACTAGAGGCTGTAGATACTAGACTGACTAGAGGCTGTAGATACTAGACTGACTAGAGGCTGTAGATACTAGACTGACTAGAGGCTGTAGATACTAGACTGACTAGAGGCTGTAGATACTAGACTGACTAGACTGACTAGAGACTGTAGATACTAGACTGACTAGAGGCTGTAGATACTAGACTGACTAGAGGCTGTAGATACTAGACTGACTAGAGGCTGTAGATACTAGACTGACTAGAGGCTGTAGATACTAGACTGACTAGAGGCTGTAGATACTAGACTGACTAGAGGCTGTAGATACTAGACTGACTAGAGGCTGTAGATACTAGACTGACTAGAGGCTGTAGATACTAGACTGACTAGAGGCTGTAGATACTAGACTGACTAGAGTGACTAGAGGCTGTAGATACTAGACTGACTAGAGGCTGTAGATACTAGACTGACTAGAGGCTGTAGATACTAGACTGACTAGACTGACTAGAGGCTGTAGATACTAGACTGACTAGAGGCTGTAGATACTAGACTGACTAGAGGCTGTAGATACTAGACTGACTAGAGGCTGTAGATACTAGACTGACTAGAGGCTGTAGATACTAGACTGACTAGAGGCTGTAGATACTAGACTGACTAGACTGACTAGAGACTGTAGATACTAGACTGACTAGACTGACTAGAGGCTGTAGATACTAGACTGACTAGACTGACTAGAGGCTGTAGATACTAGACTGACTAGAGGCTGTAGATACTAGACTGACTAGAGGCTGTAGATACTAGACTGACTAGACTGACTAGAGACTGTAGATACTAGACTGACTAGACTGACTAGAGGCTGTAGATACTAGACTGACTAGAGGCTGTAGATACTAGACTGACTAGAGGCTGTAGATACTAGACTGACTAGAGGATGTAGATACTAGACTGACTAGAGGCTGTAGATACTAGACTGACTAGACTGACTAGAGACTGTAGATACTAGACTGACTAGAGGCTGTAGATACTAGACTGACTAGACTGACTAGAGACTGTAGATACTAGACTGACTAGACTGACTAGAGGCTGTAGATACTAGACTGACTAGAGGCTGTAGATACTAGACTGACTAGAGGCTGTAGATACTAGACTGACTAGACTGACTAGAGACTGTAGATACTAGACTGACTAGACTGACTAGAGGCTGTAGATACTAGACTGACTAGAGGCTGTAGATACTAGACTGACTAGAGGCTATAGATACTAGACTGACTAGAGGCTGTAGATACTAGACTGACTAGAGGCTGTAGATACTAGACTGACTAGAGGCTGTATATACTAGACTGACTAGACTGACTAGACTGTTACAGACTGACTAGAGGCTGTAGATACTAGACTGACTAGAGGCTGTAGATACTAGACTGACTAGAGGCTGTAGATACTAGACTGACTAGAGGCTGTAGATACTAGACTGACTAGAGGCTGTAGATACTAGACTGACTAGAGGCTGTAGATACTAGACTGACTAGAGGCTGTAGATACTAGACTGACTAGAGGCTGTAGATACTAGACTGACTAGAGGCTGTAGATACTAGACTGACTAGAGGCTGTAGATACTAGACTGACTAGAGGCTGTAGATACTAGACTGACTAGAGGCTGTAGATACTAGACTGACTAGAGGCTGTAGATTCTAGACTGACTAGAGGCTGTAGATACTAGACTGACTAGAGGCTGTAGATACTAGACTGACTAGACTGACTAGAGGCTGTAGATACTAGACTGACTAGAGGCTGTAGATACTAGACTGACTAGACTGACTAGAGGCTGTAGATACTAGACTGACTAGAGGCTTTAGATACTAGACTGACTAGAGGCTGTAGATACTAGACTGACTAGAGGCTGTAGATACTAGACTGACTAGAGGCTGTAGATACTAGACTGACTAGACTGACTAGAGGCTGTAGATACTAGACTGACTAGAGGCTGTAGATACTAGACTGACTAGACTGACTAGAGGCTGTAGATACTAGACTGACTAGAGGCTGTAGATACTAGACTGACTAGAGGCTGTAGATACTAGACTGACTAGACTGACTAGAGGCTGTAGATACTAGACTGACTAGACTGACTAGAGGCTGTAGATACTAGACTGACTAGAGGCTGTAGATACTAGACTGACTAGAGGCTGTAGATACTAGACTGACTAGAGGCTGTAGATACTAGACTGACTAGAGGCTGTAGATACTAGACTGACTAGACTGACTAGAGACTGTAGATACTAGACTGACTAGAGGCTGTAGATACTAGACTGACTAGAGGCTGTAGATACTAGACTGACTAGAGGCTGTAGATACTAGACTGACTAGAGGCTGTAGATACTAGACTGACTAGAGGCTGTAGATACTAGACTGACTAGAGGCTGTAGATACTAGACTGACTAGAGGCTGTAGATACTAGACTGACTAGAGGCTGTAGATACTAGACTGACTAGAGGCTGTAGATACTAGACTGACTAGAGGCTGTAGATACTAGACTGACTAGACTGACTAGAGCTCTGACTAGAGGCTGTAGATACTAGACTGACTAGAGGCTGTAGATACTAGACTGACTAGAGGCTGTAGATACTAGACTGACTAGAGGCTGTAGATACTAGACTGACTAGAGGCTGTAGATACTAGACTGACTAGAGGCTGTAGATACTAGACTGACTAGAGGCTGTAGATACTAGACTGACTAGAGGCTGTAGATACTAGACTGACTAGAGGCTGTAGATACTAGACTGACTTTTTCTTTGTGTCTGCTTACACACACACACTCTGTTTTTTAAGATTTTAGTTTTGGAATTATATTTCAGATTATCTGGATTATGTTATTCTGTAACATTAGGTTAGTTAACTGGGATGTTTTCCTGGATCAGTTGTGTGTGTAACATTAGATTAGGTTAGTTTACTGGGGTGTTTTCCTGGATCAGTTGTGTGTGTAACATTAGGTTAGTTAGTTTACTGGGATGTTTTCCTGGATCCGTTTTCTGTGTAACATTAGGTTAGTTTACTGGGATATTTCCCTAGATAAATTGTCTGTGTAACATTAGGTTAGGTTAGGTTAGTTTACTGGGATATTTCCCTGGATAAATTGTCTGTGTAACATTAGGTTAGGTTAGGTTAGTTTACTGGGGTGTTTTCCTGGATCAGTTGTCTGTGTAACATTAGGTTAGATTAGGTTAGTTAACTGGGATGTTTTCCTGGATCAGTTGTGATTTGTGTAATTGCACATACATTTTTATATTTTACTGGGATGTTTTCCTGGATCAGTTGTCTGTGTAACATTAGATTATGTTAGTTTACTGGGATGTTTTCCTGGATCAGTTGTCTGTGTTCCACTCTCTTCCTCTTCTCAGTCTTCAGTCTCATTCCGTTGTTTCATTGCTACTTAGCAGACTAACAACGCAGGAGCAGCAGCAACACAAGCCCATTTCAATCCCATTCATCCCCGTAGTCTTTGTGTTTTTCTCAAGGCGTGATGCTAATGCAGTCCCACTCCCACTGCTCCACTCATTCTTTCTAATGGGAAGAACAATAACACTCCTTTTTTTTCAAATCCTCTCCTCTCTTGAACGTCCTCAAACCGCAAATTACCAGCCATCGAGTCATTCATTCATTGCCCAGGCTGTCGCAACACTGCCAGACCTGGGCTCAAATAATACAGGGATTCATTTCAAATACTTATAGCTGTGCTTGATTGAGCTTGCCTGGATTAAACGGACGAATAGAACCGTCCCAAAACAAGGGGGCACTCCAGGCAGGCGATGACAAAACGCTACTTGAACCCTTGGTGTGGTCTGTAGCTGATGATGTCATAATGAGAAAAGGCCAACAGAGTGACCCTGACAGGAAATATTAGCAGAACACGTCACTTGGTTGATTTAGGAGGACGAGGCAAGGCAGTAACGTCCTCAATGATATACATCTATCAACGTCATTAATTAAATCACGATGAGAGTATAACTTCATGTGTTATGATGAGAGTATAACTTCATGTGTTATGATGAGAGTATAACTTAATATGTTATGATGAGAGTATAACTTAATATGTTATGATGAGAGTATAACTTAATATGTTATGATGAGAGTATAACTTAATATGTTATGATGAGAGTATAACTTCATATGTTAAGATGAGAGAATGACTTAATACACCATATATACAAAAGTATGTGGACACCCCTTTCAAATGATTGGATTAGTCTTTTTCAGCCACACCCCTTGCTGACAGGTGTATAAAATCGAGCACACAGCCATGCAATCTCCATAGACAAACACTGGCAGTAGAATGGCCTTACTGAAGAGCTCAGTGACTTTCAACGTGGCACCATCATAGGATGCAACCTTTCCAACAAGTCAATTCGTCAAATTTCTGCCCTGCTAGAGCTGCCCCAGTCGACTGTAAGTGCTGTTATTGTGAAGCGGAAACGTCTATGAGCAACAACGGCTCAGCCGTGAAAAGTGGTAGGCCACACAAGCTCACAGAACGGGACCGCCGAGTGCTGAAGCACGTAGCACGTAAAAATCGTCTGTCCTCATTCACTACTGAGTTCCAAACTGCTTCTGGAAGCAACGTCAGCTGTTCGTCGGGAGCTTCATGAAATGGGTTTCCATGGTTCAGCAGCCGCACACAAGCCTAAGATCACCATGCGCAATGCCAAGCGTCGGCTGGAGTGGTGCCAAGCGTCGGCTGGAGTGGTGTAAAGCTCGCCGCCATTGGACTCTGGAGCAGTGGAAACGCGTTCTCTGGAGTGATGAATCACACTTCACCATCTGGCAATCCGACGGATTAATCTGGGTTTGGCGGATGCCAGGGGACCGTACCTGCCCCATTGCATAGTGCCAACTGTAAAGTTTGGTGGAGGAGGAATAATGGTCTGGGGCTGTTTTTCATTGTTCGGGCTAGGCCCCTTAATTCCAGTGAAGGGAAATGTTAACGCTACAGCATACAATTACATTCTAGACGATTCTGTGCTTACAACTTTGTGGGGAAAGCCCTTTCCTGTTTCAACAATGCCCCTGTGCACAAAGCGAGGTCCGTACAGAAATGGTTTGTCGAGATCGGTGTGGAAGAACTTGACTGGCCTGCACAGAGCCCTGATCTCAACCCCATCGGACACCTTTGGGATGAATTGGAACTCCGACTGTGAGCCAGGCCTAATCGTCCAAATTCAGTGCTCAACCTCACTAATGCTCTTGTGTCTGAATGGAAGCAAGTTCCCGCAGCAATGTTCCAACATCTAGTGGAAAGCCTTCCCAGAAGAGTGGAGGCTTTTAAAGAAGCAAAGGGGGGACCAACTCCATATTAATGCCCATGATTTTGGAATGAGATGTTCGACGAGCAGGTGTCCACATACTTCTGGTCATGCAGCTATTTAGCTATATCTTAATTCATTAATTATAGCACAACAGCAAAGTGTCAAAAATGTAACACATGTCCTGGTTATTCTTTCAACCATTTAAACCAGATTTGAGAGCAAACAAAGATATGAGAGAGAGAGAGAGAGAGAGAGAGAGAGAGAGAGAGAGAGAGAGAGAGAGAGAGAGAGAGAGAGAGAGAGAGAGAGAGAGACAGAGACAGAGACAGAGACAGAGAGAGAAAGTAGAGAAATGCTGAAGGGAACAGCCAGCCAGCTGTTCACATTACATGTAAGAAAACCAGGCCAAGTGCAACCTGCTCCTCCTTGTACTGTATGTACCCATTATTCACTCCCAGCTGTGTGTGTGTATGTGTACTGTAAACTATGCACGGATGTGATGTAAGACCATTGTGTGTCTAGTGGAAGGATAATCGGGAGAAGCATTGAAGCAGAGAAAGTGAGGCATCAAAGCCAAAGGAACTGAATAATATTAAGAAATGCTATAGATGGAAGGAATGTAGTGTCGAATCCTACCAAAAAACAATTAGGCAACAACAAATTCAATCCCTTTTAGACAACTTCCTGGACAAAACGTTCCACTGTAACAGTGAAGGTGTAAACTTGGCAGTAGAAAACCTAAACAGTATATTTGACCTCTCAGCTTCCCTATCAAATCTAAAAATCTCTAACAGAAAACCGAAGAAAAGTAACAACAGTGACAAATGGTTTGATGAATGCAAAAACCTAAGAAAGAACTTGAGAAACCTATCCAACCAAAAACATAGAGACCCAGAAAACCTGAGCCTACGCCTTCACTATGGTGAATCACTAAAACAATACAGAAATACACTACGGAAAAAGAAGGAACAGCATGTCAGAAATCAGCTCAATACAATTGAAGAATCCATAGACTCCATAGAAAATAGAATCCATAGAAAATTGGAAAACACTAAACAAACAACAACATGAAGAGCTATCTATCCAAAATGGAGATGTATGGGTAAACCACTTCTCCAATCTTTTTGGCCCTATAACAAAGACAAAACAGCAAACAAATATACATGATCAAATGCAAATCTTAGAATCAACTATTAAAGACTACTAGAAACCACTGGATTCTCCAATTACATTGAATGAACTACAGGACAAAATACAAACCCTCCAACCCAAAAAGGCCTGTGGTGTTTATGGTATCCACAATGAAATGATAAAATATGCAGACCACAAATTCCAATTGGCTATACTTAAACTCTTTAACATCATCCTTAGCTCTGGCATCTTCCTCGATATTTGGAACCAAGGACTGATCACCCCAATCCACAAAGGTGGAGACAAATTTGACCCCAATAACTATCGTGGGATATGAGTCAACAGCAACCTTGGGAAAATCCTCTGCATTATCATTAACAGCAGACTAGTTCATTTCCTCAGTGAAAACAATGTACTGAGCAAATGTCAAATTGGCTTTTTACCAAATTACCGTACGACAGATCACGTATTCACCCTGCACACCCTAACTGACAAACAAACAAATTAAAACAAAGGCAAAGTGTTCTCATGCTTTGTTGATTTCAAAAAAGCTTTTGACTCAATTTGGCATGAGGGTCTGCTATACAAATTGATGGAAAGTGGGGTTTGGGGAAAAACATACAACATTATAAAATCCATGTACACAAACAACAAGTGTGCGGTTAAAAATGGCAAAAAACACACACATTTCTTTCCACAGGGCCGTGGGGTGAGACAGGGATGCAGTTTAAGCCCCACCCTCTTCAACATACAGTTGAAGTCGGAAGTTTACATACACCTTAGCCAAATACATTTAAACTCAGTTTTTCACAATTCCTGATATTTAATCCTAGTACAAATTCCCTGTCTTAGGTCAGTTAGGATCACCACTTTATTTTAAGAATGTGAAATGTCAGAATAATAGTAGAGAGAATGATTCATTTCAGCTTTTATTTCTTTCATCACATTCCCAGTGGGTCAGAAGTTTACATACACTCAATTAGTATTTGGTAGCATTGCCTTTAAATTGTTTAACTTAGGTCAAATGTTTTGGGTAGCCTCCCATAAGCTTCCCACAATAAGTTGGGTGAATTTTGGCCCATTCCTCCTGACAGAGCTGGTGTAACTGAGTCAGGTTTGTAGGCCTTCTTGCTCGCACACGCTTTTTCAGTTCTGCCCACACATTTTCTATAGGATTGAGGTCAGGGCTTTGTGATGGCCACTCCAATACCTTGACTTTGTTGTCCTTAATCCATTTTGTCACAACTTTGGAAGTATGCTTGGGGTCATTGTCCATTTGGAAGACTCATTTGCGACCAAGCTTTAACTTCCTGACTGATGTCTTGAGATGTTGCTTCAATATATCCACATAATTTTCCTTCCTCATGATGCCATCTATTTAGTGAAGTGCACCAGTCCCTCCTGCAGCAAAGCACCCCACAGCATGATGGAGTTCTATTTTTGTTTCATCAAACCAGTGGACATTTCTCCAAAAAGTACGATCTTTGTCCCCATGTGCAGTTGAAAACGATAGTCTGGCTTTTTTATGGCGGTTTTGGAGCAGTGGCTTCTTCCTTGCTGTGCAGCCTTTCAAGTTATGTCGATATAGGACTTGTTTTACTGTGGATATAGATACTTTTGTACCTGTTTCCTCCAGCATCTTCACAAGGTCCTTTGCTGTTGTTCTGGGATTGATTTGCACTTTTCGCACCAAAGTACATGAATCTCTAGGAGACAGAATACGTCTCCTTCCTGAGCGGAATGATGGCTGCGTGTTCCCATTGTGTTTATACTTGCATACTATTGTTTGTAGAGATGAACGTGGTACCTTCAGGCGTTTGAAAATTACTCCCAAGGATGAACCAGACTTTTGGAAGTCAACACATTTTTTTCTGAGGTCTTGGCTGATTTCTTTTGATTTTCCCATGATGTGAAGCAAAGAGGCACTGCATTTGAAGGTAGTCCTTAATATACATCCACAGGTACACCTCCAATTGACTCAAATGATGTCAATTAGCCTATCAGAAGCATTTAAAGCCATGACATCATTTTCTGGAATTTTCCAAGCTGTTTAAAGGCACAGTCAACTTAGTGTATGTAAACTTCTTACCCACTGGAATTGTGATTCCGTGATTTATAAGTCAAATTTGTTTGTAAACAATTGTTGGAAAAATTACTTGTGTCATGCACAAAGTAGATGTCCTAACCAACTTGCCAAAACTATAGTTTGTTAACAAGAAATTTGTGGAGTGGTTGAAAAACGAGTTTTAATGACTCCAACCTAAGTGAATGTAAACTTCGAACTTCAGCTGTATATCAACGAATTGGCGAGGGCACTAGAACAGTCTGCAGCACCCGGCCTCACCCTACTAGAATCTGAAGTCAAAACAATCTACTTCACTTGCTTTGGCAATGTTAACATATGTTTCCCATGCCAATAAAGCCCTTTAATTGAAATTGAATTGAGAGAGCGAGAGATTCATCATATTATGATGATCAGGTTTTTTTTTTTTTTTACAATCTCCTTACAGAAATCATTCAATTTCAGGCAGAGGTGAAGTGCTTCTTTGTGGAGATTTCAATGCAAGAAGAGTTCTGAGCCTGACTAAATTATTTACATTTTAGTCATTTAGCAGACGCTCTTATCCAGAGCGACTTACAGTTCGTGAGTGCATACATTTTCATACTGGCCCACCGTGGGAAAACGAACCCACAACCCTGGCGTTGCAAGTGCCATGCTCTACCAACTGAGCTACAGGGGACCACAGTTATGTGGGAGGTAACCACCACATATTTGGACACCCCTCCTTGTACAGTAGCCCTATTATATCAATAATATAAACAGTCCTGACCAAATACTGAACAAAAACGGGAAGGAGTTAGTGTTATGATTTAACTGGATAGAACCCAAATGCAGACAAGTACACCAAGCCAGAGAAGTTTTAACAGGTTTATTATAATGTTCAATAGTCCAGGTTTCCAATAAATGGGGAAGAGCAAGTCCAGGTTACAGGGAGGGTACAGATCCAGGTCAGGGCAGGTGTGGTACCGTAATGTCCTAGTGTCCGTGGTGAGTCCAAAGGAGAGGCCCGATAGTGGAGAGCAGGATGGTGGTGGCAGGAGTGAAGCGGAGGCAGGAGTCAGGTTCCAAATATCTGTGGCACAGGAGAAAAAGTAAATAAACAGTCCAAAAAACACAAGAGCGAAAACAGACAGGTTGAGTCGGCAGCGAGACTAACATGGTTGTCTTGACTATGATCTGACGATGAGTGGAAAGTTTGACCGGGTCTTAAAGGCTGAGGTGATTATGGTGAATGAGCTGCAGCTGGAACCCTGACTCCCGCACACCAGACTTCACTCCTGCAATCAAGGACAGACAGAGGGGAGGGAGAGAGCAGAGAGAGAGCTACCTAGCAGCAGTAGGCCTAACAGTTAGTGCAGCTCTGTCGAGCTTTAGGCCCGTATATGCTTAATGGTAGAATCAGAGGAGACTCTTTAGGTCGGTTTACTTACTGCTAGGCTCTTGGGACAAGTATAGTCTATTATGCCATTACTGACATGGACCCTTCCTCCATTAGTGCATTCACTGTCAGACCACAGACACCATTGTCAGATCACAGATCAACGTGTTTCTGAAGAAATTATCCATCAAAACTAATTAAAAAAAAAACAGCCCAATAAACTCTAGAACATGAACCAATCACACCCCAATAATTACAGGGGAATTTGCGTAAACAGCAACTTGGGAAAGGTTTTCTGTAGCATTTTGAATTTTGAATCCAAACCTTTCTTCAAGAAAATAATGTATAAAGTAAATGTCAAATTGGTTTTCTCCCAACCCATCGCACTACTGATCAAATATACTGTACACCTTACAGACACAAATTAATAAACACGTCCACCAGAAAAAAGAGGGCAAAATCTTGACTTTAAAAATCATTTGATTATATTTGGCACAAAGGTCTATTCTTCAAAATTCACCAAAGTGGGCTTGGTGGTAAGGTGAATGACTTAATAAAATGAATGTACACAGAAAACAAGTGTGCAATAAAAATCAAAAACCAAAGAACATGATTATTTTTGCAACGTTGAGGTAGGAGTCAAGGTGTGAGACAAACCTTTTCAACATTTATATCAATGAATTAGAAGAAATGTTGGACAATTCTGCAGCCCCAGGACTCACACTATCTGACACAGAGGTAAAATACCTGCTACAGTGGGGAGAACAAGTATTTGATACACTGCCGATTTTGCAGGTTTTCCTACTTACAAAGCATGTAGAGGTCTGTAATTTTTATCATAGGTACACTTCAACTGTGAGAGACGGAATCTAAAACAAAAATCCAGAAAATCACATTGTATGATTTTTAAGTAACTAATTTGCATTATATTGCATGACATAAGCATTTGATCACCTACCAACCAGTAAGAATTCCGGCTCTCACAGACCTGTTAGTTTTTCTTTAAGAGGCCCTCCTTTTCTCCACTCATTACCTGTATTAACTTCACCTGTTTGAACTCGTTACCTGTATAAAAGACACCTGTCCACACACTCAATCAAACAGACTCCAACCTCTCCACAATGGCCAAGACCAGAGAGCTGTGTAAGGACATCAGGGATAAAATTGTAGACCTGCACAAGGCTGGGATGGGCTACAGGACAATAGGCAAGCAGCTTGGTGAGAAGGCAACAACTGTTGCCGCAATTATTAGAAAATGGAAGAAGTTCAAGATGACGGTCAATCACCCTCAGTCTGGGGCTCCATGCAAGATCTCACCTCGTGGGGCATCAATGATCATGAGGAAGGTGAGGGATCAGCCCAGAACTACACGGCAGGACCTGGTCAATGACCTGAAGAGAGCTGGGACCACAGTCTCAAAGAAAACCATTAGTAACACACTACGCCGTCATGGATTAAAATCCTGCAGCGCACGCAAGGTCCCCCTGCTCAAGCCAGCGCATGTCCAGGCCTGTCTGAAGTTTGCCAATGACCATCTGGATGATCCAGAGGAGGAATGGGAGAAGGTCATGTGGTCTGATGAATCAAAAATAGAGCTTTTTGGTCTAAACTCCACTCGCCGTGTTTGGATGAAGAAGAAGGATGAGTACAACCCCAAGAACACCATCCCAACCATTATGCATGGAGGTGGAAACATCATTCTTTGGGGATGCTTTTCTGCAAAGGGGACAGGACGACTGCACCGTATTGAGGGGAGGATGGATGGGGCCATGTATCGCGAGATCTTGGCCAACAACCTCCTTCCCTCAGTAAGAGCATTGAAGATGGGTCGTGGCTGGGTCTTCCAGCATGACAACGACCCGAAACACACAGCCAGGGCAACTAAGGAGTGGCTCTGTAAGAAGCATCTCAAGGTCCTGGAGTGGCCTAGCCAGTCTCCAGACCTGAACCCAATAGAAAATCTTTGGAGGGAGCTGAAAGTCTGTATTGCCGAGCGACAGCCCCGAAACCTGAAGGATCTGGAGAAGGTCTGTATGGAGGAGTTGGCCAAAATCCCTGCTGCAGTGTGTGCAAACCTGGTCAAGACCTACAGGAAACGTATGAGCTCTGTAATTGTAAACAAAGGTTTCTGTACCAAATATTAAGTTCTGCTTTTCTGATGTATCAAATACTTATGTCATGCAATAAAAGCAAATTAATTACTCAAATACCATAACATGTGATTTTCTGGATTTTTGATTCCGTCTCTCACAGTTGAAGTGTACCTATGATACAAATTACAGACCTCTACATGCTTTGTAAGTAGGAAAACCTGCAAAATCGGCAGTGTATCAAATACTTGTTCTCCCCGCTGTATATGTTGATGATTTGGTTATTCTATCACCAACCAAAGGTATTCAACAGAACCTTAACATTCTAGAGCAATATTGCCATAATTGGGCCCTGGCAAAAAAATTGAAAATACTAAAATCATGATTTTCCAGAAAAAACCCAGATGTCAGGAACACAAATATAAATTCACCTTGAACAACACCATAATTGAACACACAAAACATGACTCATACCTTGGTCTGACCATATCTGCATCAGGAAACTTTAATATGGCAGTGTTAATATGGCAGTGAATGCACTCAAAAAAAAAGCCTGCAGAGCATTGTATGCAATAAAAATGACATTATTTAAAATCAACATCCCAATTAGAATGTGGACCAAAATATTTGACAGCGTAATCCTACCAATAGCTCTTTACGCAAGTGAAGTTTGTGGGCCATTCAGTAAACTAGATTTTAAATTGTGGGACTAACATCCAATTGAACCCCTACATGCAGAATTCTGTTGAAAAAGTCTACAAGTCCAGAGAAATACACAAACTAATGCATGTAGGGCAGAATTGGACCTCTTTCCGGTGGTAATTAAAGTAGAAAAGAATGTCATAAAAATGTTGGCTACACCTAAATTCAAGTCCAAATTCAAGTCTCCAATTTAAAGCACTTCAAACCAAGAGCTGAGCCCAGAAACGAGCCCTCTCAGTCAGCTGGTGTTGGACCTAACCAACCAAGCTGACACCAGCACTGCTTCAAAAGAAAGAATTCAAATAAACAAATCATGAACCAATCAAAGGACTCATATTTACAATACTGTAAAAAACAAAACAGAATCTCAAAGCTGACTAAATTGCTATCTGGCCCTAAACAGAAAATATGAATTGGCTGATTATCTCTACGAAGCAGAGACAGATCCTTACTGAGTACAGGCCAAGTCGCCACCAATTGGCAAACAGAAACAGGCAGACATAAAAAAGACATGGCTACCCAAAAAGCAGCATGTATGTGGTCACTGCAATACAAGGGGAGGCAGAAACAGAGATGCACTTTCTCCTTTACTGTGAGAAATATTCCTTACTTTTTATTAGTATTATTGTTATTACTGTTATTATTATTATTGTTGTGATATTTATTCTAAATATTAGTGGTACGGGTAGTAGGGGTGATGGTAATGATAATAATGTAATGATGGTTTTGGCGGTGGTAGTAATGATGATGGTAGTTGTAGTACTGATGTAATGGTGAGGATGACAGTTGTAGTTTTAGTAGGTAGAGGTAGAAATGCTACTAGTGGTAATTGTAGTAGTAGGGATAGTTGTACACTGAACAAAAATATAAACGCAACATGTAAAGTGTTGGTCCCAATGTTTTCATTTGCTGAAATAAAATATCCCAGAAATGTTCCCTATGCACATAAAGCTTATTTCTCTAAAATGTTGTGCACAAATTTGTTTACATCCCTGTTAGTGAGCCTTTCTAATCTATCCACCTGACAGGTCTGGCATATCAAAGCAGCTGATTAAACAACATGATCATTACACAGATACCATGACGAGATCCGGAGGCCCATTGTCGTGCCATTAATTCAATGCCATCACCTCATGTTTTAGCATGATAATGCACGGCCCCATGTCGCAAGGCCTGTACGGCCCTGCTTTTGCTGTAGTCTACGATCAGCTCCTTTGTCGTGCTCACATTGAAGGAGAGGTTGTTGTCCTGGCACCACACTGCCAGGTCTCTGACCTCCTCCCTATAGGCTGTCTCATTATTGTCAGTGATCAGGCCTACTGCTGTTGTGTCGTCAGCATACTTAATGATGGTGTTGGAGTCGTGCTTGGCCACACAGTCAGTGAACTGGCATTGGAGTCGGTCTAGGGTTTCCGGGATGATGGTGTTGATGTGAGCCATGACCAGCCTTTTGGCAGTACGTCCAACCAGCATCACAACCGCGGACCACGTGTATTCACGCCAGCCCAGGACCTCCACATCCGGCTTCTTGACCTGCGGGATCGTCTGAGACCAGCCACCCAGACAGCTGATGAAACTGTGGGTTTGAAAATTTAAAAAAATTCAACACAAACTGTCAGAAACTGTGTCAGGGAAGCTCATCTGCGTGATCGTCATCCTCACCAGGATTTTGAACTGACTGCAGTTTGGTGTCGTAACCGACTTTAGTGGGCAAATGCTCACCTTCGATGTCCACTGGCACTCTGGAGAAGTGTGCTCTTCACGGATGAATGGTACGGTATGGGCAGACATAAGCTACGGACAACGAACACAATTGCATTTTATCGATGGCAATTTGAATGGCAATTTGAATGCACAGAGATATCGTGACGAGATCCTGAGGCCCATTGTCGTAACATTCATCCGCTGCCATCAACTCATGTTTCAGCATGATAATGCACAGCCCCATGTCGCAAGGATCTGTACACAATTCCTGAAAGCTGAAAATGTCCCAGTTCTTCCATGGCCTGCATACTCACCAGACATGTCACCCATTGAGCATGTTTTGGATTCTCTAGATCAACGTGTTCCAATTCCTGACAATATCCAGAATCTTCACACAGCCATAGAAGAGGAGTGGGACAACATTCCACAGGCCACAATCAACAGCCTGGACAACTCTATGTGAAGGAGATGTGTCACGCTGCATGAGGCAAATGGTGGTCACACCAGATACTGACTGGTTTTCTGATCCACGCCCCTACCTTTTTTTTAAGGTACCTGTGACCAACAGATGCATATCTATATTCCCAGTCATGTGAAATCCATAGACTAGGGCCTAATTTATTTATTTCAATTGACTGATTTCCTTATATGAACTGTAACTCAATAAAATCATTGAAATTGTTGCATTTTGTGCTTATATTTTTGTTCAGTGTAAGTGCATCCATATGGATGTTGTAATTGCTGCTTTAGTTTGACAAGGACATATGATGATTTAAATATGGTAATTAGAGCCCTTCTAATATCTTAGCCAGTCCCACTCACCCCCTCTCTCTCTCTCTAACTTGAAACTAAAATTAAAATGTTACAATTCCTTATTACGTGTGGTCATTTATATAACAAATGAAATGCATGTTAGAAAGGTTGTAGCAAATGGGATATGCTTGTAGACGCTAGCAACTATTACACATTTGTACAGTGGGGGAAAAAAGTATTTAGTCAGCCACCAATTGTGCAAGTTCTCCCACTTAAAAAGATGAGAGAGGCCTGTAATTTCCATCATAGGTACACGTTAACTATGACAGACAAAATGAGGAAAAAAAATCCAGAAAATCATATTGTAGGATTTTTAATGAATTTATTTGCAAATTATGGTGGAAAATAAGTATTTGGTCAATAACAAAAGTTTCTCAATACTTTGTTATATACCCACTGTTGCTGGTATTTTGGCCCATTCCTCCATGCAGATCTCCTCTAGAGCAGTGATGTTTTGGGGCTGTCGCTGGGCAACACAGATTTTCAACTCCCTCCAAAGATTTTCTATGGGGTTGAGATCTGGAGACTGGCTAGGCCACTCCAGGACCTTGAAATGCTTCTTACGAAGCCACTCCTTCGTTGCCCGGGCGGTGTGTTTGGGATCATTGTCATGCTGAAAGACCCAGCCACGTTTCATCTATAATGCCCTTGCTGATGGAAGGAGGTTTTCACTCAAAATCTCACGATACATGGCCCCATTCATTCTTTCCTTTACACGGATCAGACGTCCTGGTCCCTTTGCAGAAAAACAGCCCCAAAGCATGATGTTTCCACCCCCATGCTTCACAGTAGGTATGGTGTTCTTTGGATGCAACTCAGCATTCTTTGTCCTCCAAACACGACGACTTGAGTTTTTACCAAAAAGTTATATTTTGGTTTCATCTGGACATGTACTGGTTTAAGCAGGGGGACACGTCTGGCACTGCAGGATATGAGTCCCTGGCGGCGTAGTTCGTTACTGATGTAGGCTTTGTTACTTTGGTCCCAGCTCTCTGCAGGTCATTCACTAGGTCCCCCCGTGTGGTTCTGGGATTTTTGTGATCATTTTGACCCCACGGGGTGAGATCTTGCATGGAGCCCCAGATCGAGGGAGATTATCAGTGGTCTTGTATGTCTTCAATTTACTAATAATTGCTCCCACATTTGATTTCTTCAAACCAAGCTGCTTACCTATTGCAGATTCAGTCTTCCCAGCCTGGTGCTGGTCTACAATTTTGTTTCTGGTGTCCTTTGACTGCTCTTTGGTCTTGGCCATAGTGGAGTTTGGAGTGTGACTGTTTGAGGTTGTGGACAGGTGTCTTTTATACTGATAACAAGTTCAAACAGGTGCCATTAATACAGGTAACGAGTGGAGGACAGAGGAGCCTCTTCAAGAAGAAGTTACAGGTTTGTGAGAGCCAGAAATCTTGCTTGTTTGTAGGTGACCAAATAATTATTTTCCATCATAATTTGCAAATAAATTCATAAAAAATCCTACAATGTGATTTTCTGGAAAAAAAAGTCTGTCATAGTTGACGTGTACCTATGATGAAAATTACAGGCCTCTCTCATCTTTTTAAGTGGGAGAACTTGCACAATTGGTGGCTGACTAAATACTTGTTTTTCCCCACTGTATGTGTGCCATTCAGAGGGTGAATGGGAAGACAACAGATAAATGTGCCTTTTGAACGGGGTATGGTCGTAGGTGCCAGTTTCCCGTGTGTATCAAGAATGGTTCACCACCCAAAGGACATCCAGCCAATTTGACACAACTATGGGAAGCATCCCTGTGGAACGCTTTCGACACATTGTAGAGTCCATGCCCCAACGAATTGAGGCTGTTCTGAGGGCAAAAGGTGGTGCTGCTAAATATTAGGAAGGTGTTCTTAATGTTTTGTACACTCAGTGTATATTACTTATGTAACCTACACTATATATACAAAAGTATGTGGGCACCCCTATTTCAGCCACACCCATTGTATAAAATCGAGCGCACAGTCATGCATAGACAAACATTGGCAGTAGAATGGCCTTACTGAAGAGCTCAGTGACTTTCAACATGGCACCGTCATAGGATGCCACCTTTTCAACAAGTCAGTTCTTCAAATTTCTGCCCGGTCAACTGAAAGTGCTGTTATTGTGAAGTGGAAATGTCTAGGAGCAACAACGGCTCAGCCGGGAAGTGGTAGGCCACACAAGCTCACAGAACGGGACTTCTGAGTGCTG
>NC_059203.1:19491047-19503547 GCF_020615455.1 Coregonus clupeaformis | reverse complement strand
CGACACATTCCTCTGCCTCTGATAGTCACACATGCATGCACACAGACAGGCTACGTCCCGATGATCTCTCTTTCCTCCCAAAGTGTGCACTTGTTCACTTCCATTCACTGATTTGAAAGGAAAAGAGTGATAAATTAAATATGGTGTAATTTCCCACTAGCCCATGCCTCCACCAATCCAATGCTTTTAGATTTGTGGGAAGTAGTGAGCGAGTGCACACTTCAGGGGAAAGGAGATATTATTGGGATGCACCCATAGCGTTGTCTTAAGGACAGTATGAGGAAGGAGAACCAGGAGAGTTGACATTTTGCTAGTTTCACAGGAGTGAAATGGTACATTTCATGCCACAAGAACATTGGAGCATAAAGTCACCTGTGCCCTTTTGGAAGGAAATGTGTACTGACAGAATGAACAGCACCTTGGTGTGGTCAATACACTGTAGCTTGCAAAACAATTCGATTTTCTCTTTACCCATTAAATTGTTAGGAACATATAGTAGAAGAGAGTGGGGCTGAGCCATTTTTTTACATTCTGCATCACTCCCTCAAGGGAAATATAGTATTATTTCTAACAAAGATATCTACATTTATTTCAGGATGTTGTGTATCCGTGGAAATAATCAGAATTAATGTGAACATTACAGTTTTAAAAACATAGCTTGTCCCACAAAAGTGGTCTCTTGGCACAATTTCCCCCGGGTATGGGGTAAACTGAACCATGGGACAGGGTAAGTTAAGCCACCTACAAATGTATATACTGAATGAAATGTTACCACTACCTTTTAAAAACCGTGTCTGTCTTTATTTCACAATTCAACAAAATCACAATTGCTTGTTTGTCTTTTAATCGTTTTAAGTATATTTTAACACCGGCTTAACACCTAACAAACACTTTTAAAAAAAAAACGTTTAACATAGGCCAGGACCTGTTGTTACCTCATATCCCAGAGATTATGCCTTGCTTTACGCCTTGGAAGAAAACACTTTAATTTGCTCAATTTGCCACTGGCTCAACCAAGCCAAGAGAATGCACCGAGCTGTCTGTTTGGACTAATGGCACACAGCTCAGACACCCATGCATATCCCACAAGACATGCCACCAGAGGTCTCTTCACAGTCCCCAAGTCCAGAACAGACTATGGGAGATGCACAGTACTACATAGAGCCATATAATATAATATGCCATTCAGCAGACGCTTTTATCCAAAGCAACTTACAGTCATGCGTGCATCAATTTTTGTGTATGGGTGGTCCCGGGGATCGAACCCACTATCCTGGCGTTACAAGCGCCGTGCTCTACCAGCTGAGCTACAGAGGACCACATGACTACATTGAACTCTATTCCACATCAAGTAACTCATGCAAGCAGTAATGTTAGATTTAAAAAACAGACAAAAATACACCTTACGGAACAGCGGGGACTGTGAAGCATCACAATCATAGGCACAGACACATGCATACAAACACACGATAACATATGCACTATACACACACGTACACATGGATTTTGTGTTGTAGATACATTGAATTCGGAAAGTATTCAGACCCCTTGACTTTTTCCACATTTTGTTACGTTACAGCCTTATTCTAAAATTGAATAAATAAAAGAAAATCCTCGCCAATCTATACACAATACCCCATAATGACAAAGCGAAAACAGGTTTTTAGAAATACCTTATTTACATAAGTGTTCAGACCCTTTGCTATTAGACTCGAAATTGAGCTCAGGTGCACCCTCTTTCCATTGATCATCCTTGAGATGTTTCTACAACTTTGATTCACCCTGTGGTAAATTCAATTGATTGGACATGATTTGGAAAGGCACACACCTGTCTATATAAGGTCCCACAGTTGACAGTGCGTGTCAGAGAAAAAAACAAGCCATGAGGTCAAAGGAACTGTCCGCAGAGCTCCGAGACAGGATTGTGTCGAGGCACAGATCTGGGGAAGGGTACCAAAAAATGTCTGCCGCATTGAAGGTCCCCAAGAACACAGTTGCCTCCATCATTCTTAAAGGGAAGAAGTCTGGAACCACCAAGACTCTTCCTAGAGCTGGCCTCCCGGACAAACTGAGCAATCGCGGGAGAAGGGCCTTGGTCAGGGAGGTGACTCCTCTGGAGATGGGAGAACCTCCCAGAAGGACAACCATATCTGTAGCACTCCACCAATCAGACCTTTATGGTAGAGTGGCCAGACGGAAGCCACTCCTCAGTAAAAGGCACATGACAGCCCGCTTGGAGTTTGCCAAAAGGCACCTAAAGACTCTCAGACCATGAGAAGCAATATGCTCTGGTCTGATGAAATCCAATATTGAACTCTTTGGCCTGAATGCCAAGCGTCACGTCTGGAGGAAAATTGGCACCGTCCCTACTGTGAAGCATGGTGGTGGCAGCATCATGCTGTGGGGATGTTTTTCAGTGGCAGGGACTGGGAGACTAGTCATGTTAGAGGGAAAGATGAACAGAGCAGAGTACAGAGAGAACCTTGATGAAAACCTGCTCCAGTGTACTCAGGACCTCAGACCGGGGCGAAGGTTCACCTTCCAACAGGACAACGACTCTAAGCACACAGCCAAGACAACGCAGGAGTGGCTTCGGGACAAGTCTCTGAATGTCCTTCAGTGGCCCAGCCAGAGCCCGGACTTGAACCCGATCAAACATCTCTGGAGAGACCTGAAAATAGCTGTGCAGTGACGCTCCCCATCCAACCTGACAGCGCTTGAGAGAATCTGCAGAGAAGAATGGGAGAAACTCCCCAAATACAGGTGTGCCAAGCTTGTAGCGTAATACCCAAGAAGACTCAAGGCTGTAATCGCTGCCAAAGGTGCTTCAACAATGTACTGAGTCAAGGCGTCTGAATACTTTCCGAATGCACTGTATGTGGTAGTAGAGTAGGGGCCTGAGGGCAAACACGTAAGGTGTTGTGAAATCTGTGAATGTATTGTAATGTTTTTAAAATTATATCACTGCCTTAATTTTGCTGGACCCCAGGAAGAATATTTGTATTTATTAGGGAGCCCCATTACCTAATAAATACAAATACAAATTGTCTCAATTTACCCCATGGCAATTCGCTCAACTTACCCCAAGGCAAGCATTTTGACTATATTATCCCACACAGCTACTCAGGATGGACTTTCATGCTATGTTTAGGACCTCATATTGAAACTTATAGAGACCAACTGATGTATAGAACAATCTTAAAACGATCTACTTTGGTTTAGAGCATCATGAAACCTCTAACACAATACATTTATCTGACTGTTGAAAATCTGTTTTCCCATCTCTGACTCCTCTGACTAATAATGAATGGCCTGTCTCTGACTAATAATGAATGGCCTGTCTCTGACTAATAATGAATGGCCTGTCTCTGACTAATAATGAATGGCCTGTCTCTGACTAATAATGAATGGCCTGTCTCCCAGACTAATAATGAATGGCCTGTCTCTGACTTTGCCTGCTCTGACTAATAATGAATGGCCTGTCTCTGACTAATAATGAATGGCCTGTCTCTGACTAATAATGAATGGCCTGTCTCTGACTCCTCAGACTAATAATGAATGGCCTGTCTCTGACTAATAATGAATGGCCTGTCTCTGACTAATAATGAATGGCCTGTCTCTGACTAATAATGAATGGCCTGTCTCTGACTAATAATGAATGGCCTGTCTCTGACTAATAATGAATGGCCTGTCTCTGACTAATAATGAATGGCCTGTCTCAGACTAATAATGAATGGCCTGTCTCTGACTAATAATGAATGGCCTGTCTCAGACTAATAATGAATAGCCTGTCTCTGACTCCTCTGACTAATAATGAATGGCCTGTCTCTGACTAATAATGAATGGCCTGTCTCTGACTAATAATGAATGGCCTGTCTCTGACTCCTCAGACTAATAATGAATGGCCTGTCTCTGACTAATAATGAATGGCCTGTCTCAGACTAATAATGAATGGCCTGTCTCTGACTCAATAATGAATGGCCTGTCTCTGACTAATAATGAATGGCCTGTCTCTGACTAATAATGAATGGCCTGTCTCTGACTAATAATGAATGGCCTGTCTCAGACTAATAATGAATGGCCTGTCTCTGACTAATAATGAATAGCCTGTCTCTGACTAATAATGAATGGCCTGTCTCTGACTAATAATGAATGGCCTGTCTCTGACTCCTCAGACTAATAATGAATGGCCTGTCTCTGACTAATAATGAATGGCCTGTCTCTGACTAATAATGAATGGCCTGTCTCTGACTAATAATGAATGGCCTGTCTCTGACTAATAATGAATGGCCTGTCTCTGACTAATAATGAATGGCCTTTCTCTGACTAATAATGAATGGCCTGTCTCTGACTAATAATGAATGGCCTGTCTCTGACTCCTCAGACTAATAATGAATGGCCTGTCTCTGACTCCTCAGACTAATAATGAATGGCCTGACTCTGACTAATAATGAATGGCCTGTCTCTGACTAATAATGAATGGCCTGTCTCTGACTAATAATGAATGGCCTGTCTCAGACTAATAATGAATGGCCTGTCTCTGACTAATAATGAATGGCCTGTCTCAGACTAATAATGAATGGCCTGTCTCTGACTAATAATGAATGGCCCGTCTCTGACTAATAATGAATGGCCTGTCTCTGACTAATAATGAATGGCCTGTCTCTGACTAATAATGAATGGCCTGTCTCTGACTAATAATGAATGGCCCGTCTCTGACTCCTCAGACTAATAATGAATGGCCTGTCTCTGACTCCTCAGACTAATAATGAATGGCCTGTCTCTGACTAATAATGAATGGCCTGTCTCTGACTAATAATGAATGGCCTGTCTCTGACTAATAATGAATGGCCTGTCTCTGACTAATAATGAATGGCCTGTCTCTGACTAATAATGAATGGCCCGTCTCTGACTCCTCTGACTAATAATGAATGGCCTGTCTCTGACTCCTCAGACTAATAATGAATGGCCTGTCTCTGACTAATAATGAATGGCCTGTCTCAGACTAATAATGAATGGCCTGTCTCTGACTCCTCAGACTAATAATGAAAGCCTGTCTCTGACTAAAAATGAATGGCCTGTCTCTGACTCCTCAGACTAATAATGAATGGCCTGTCTCTGACTAATAATGAATGGCCTGTCTCAGACTAATAATGAATGGCCTGTCTCTGACTCCTCAGACTAATAATGAAAGCCTGTCTCTGACTAATAATGAATGGCCTGTCTCTGACTAATAATGAATGGCCTGTCACTGACTAATAATGAATGGCCTGTCTCTGACTCCTCAGACTAATAATGAATGGCCTGTCTCTGACTAATAATGAATGGCCTGTCTCTGACTAATAATGAATGGCCTGTCTCTGACTCCTCAGACTAATAATGAATGGCCTGTCTCTGACTAATAATGAATGGCCTGTCTCTGACTAATAATGAATGGCCTGTCTCTGACTCCTCAGACTAATAATGAATGGCCTGTCTCTGACTAATAATGAATGGCCTGTCTCTGACTAATAATGAATGGCCTGTCCCTGACTAATAATGAATGGCCTGTCTCTGACTAATAATGAATGGCCTGTCTCTGACTCCTCTGACTAATAATGAATGGCCTGTCTCTGACTCCTCAGACTAATAATGAATGGCCTGTCTCTGACTAATAATGAATGGCCTGTCTCAGACTAATAATGAATGGCCTGTCTCTGACTCCTCAGACTAATAATGAAAGCCTGTCTCTGACTAATAATGAATGGCCTGTCTCTGACTAATAGTGAATGGCCTGTCTCTGACTCCTCAGACTAATAATGAATGGCCTGTCTCTGACTCCTCAGACTAATAATGAATGGCCTGTCTCTGACTAATAATGAATGGCCTGTCTCAGACTAATAATGAATGGCCTGTCTCTGACTCCTCAGACTAATAATGAAAGCCTGTCTCTGACTAATAATGAATGGCCTGTCTCTGACTAATAATGAATGGCCTGTCACTGACTAATAATGAATGGCCTGTCTCTGACTCCTCAGACTAATAATGAATGGCCTGTCTCTGACTAATAATGAATGGCCTGTCTCTGACTAATAATGAATGGCCTGTCTCTGACTCCTCAGACTAATAATGAATGGCCTGTCTCTGACTAATAATGAATGGCCTGTCTCTGACTAATAATGAATGGCCTGTCTCTGACTCCTCAGACTAATAATGAATGGCCTGTCTCTGACTAATAATGAATGGCCTGTCTCTGACTAATAATGAATGGCCTGTCTCTGACTAATAATGAATGGCCTGTCTCTGACTAATAATGAATGGCCTGTCTCTGACTCCTCTGACTAATAATGAATGGCCTGTCTCTGACTCTCAGACTAATAATGAATGGCCTGTCTCTGACTAATAATGAATGGCCTGTCTCAGACTAATAATGAATGGCCTGTCTCTGACTCCTCAGACTAATAATGAAAGCCTGTCTCTGACTAATAATGAATGGCCTGTCCCTGACTAATAATGAATGGCCTGTCTCTGACTAATAATGAATGGCCTGTCTCTGACTAATAATGAATGGCCCGTCTCTGACTCCTCTGACTAATAATGAATGGCCTGTCTCTGACTCCTCAGACTAATAATGAATGGCCTGTCTCTGACTAATAATGAATGGCCTGTCTCAGACTAATAATGAATGGCCTGTCTCTGACTCCTCAGACTAATAATGAAAGCCTGTCTCTGACTAATAATGAATGGCCTGTCTCTGACTAATAGTGAATGGCCTGTCTCTGACTCCTCAGACTAATAATGAATGGCCTGTCTCTGACTCCTCAGACTAATAATGAATGGCCTGTCTCTGACTAATAATGAATGGCCTGTCTCAGACTAATAATGAATGGCCTGTCTCTGACTCCTCAGACTAATAATGAAAGCCTGTCTCTGACTAATAATGAATGGCCTGTCTCTGACTAATAATGAATGGCCTGTCACTGACTAATAATGAATGGCCTGTCTCTGACTAATAATGAATGGCCTGTCTCTGACTCCTCTGACTAATAATGAATGGCCTTTCTCTGACTCCTCAGACTAATAATGAATGGCCTGTCTCTGACTAATAATGAATGGCCTGTCTCTGACTCCTCAGACTAATAATGAATGGCCTGTCTCTGACTCCTCAGACTAATAATGAATGGCCTGTCTCTGACTCCTCTGACTAATAATGAATGGCCTGTCTCTGACTCCTCAGACTAATAATGAATGGCCTGTCTCTGACTAATAATGAATGGCCTGTCTCTGACTAATAATGAATGGCCTGTCTCTGACTAATAATGAATGGCCTGTCTCTGACTCCTCAGACTAATAATGAATGGCCTGACTCTGACTAATAATGAATGGCCTGTCTCTGACTAATAATGAATGGCCTGTCTCTGACTAATAATGACTGGCCTGTCTCTGACTAATAATGAATGGCCTGTCTCTGACTCCTCAGACTAATAATGAATGGCCTGTCTCTGACTAATAATGAATGGCCTGTCTCTGACTAATAATGAATGGCCTGTCTCTGACTCCTCAGACTAATAATGAATGGCCTGTCTCTGACTAATAATGAATGGCCTGTCTCTGACTAATAATGAATGGCCTGTCTCTGACTAATAATGAATGGCCTGTCTCTGACTCCTCAGACTAATAATGAATGGCCTGACTCTGACTAATAATGAATGGCCTGTCTCTGACTAATAATGAATGGCCTGTCTCTGACTAATAATGACTGGCCTGTCTCTGACTCCTCAGACTAATAATGAATGGCCTGTCTCTGACTAATAATGAATGGCCTGTCTCTGACTCCTCAGACTAATAATGAATGGCCTGTCTCTGACTAATAATGAATGGCCTGTCTCTGACTAATAATGAATGGCCTGTCTCTGACTAATAATGAATGGCCTGTCTCTGACTAATAATGAATGGCCTGTCTCAGACTAATAATGAATGGCCTGTCTCTGACTCCTCAGACTAATAATGAATGGCCTGTCTCTGACGAATAATGAATGGCCTGTCTCTGACTAATAATGAATGGCCTGTCTCTGACTAATAATGAATGGCCTGTCTCTGACTAATAATGAATGGCCTGTCTCTGACTAATAATGAATGGCCTGTCTCTGACTAATAATGAATGGCCTGTCTCTGACTAATAATGAATGGCCTGTCTCTGACTAATAATGAATGGCCTGTCTCTGACTCCTCTGACTAATAATGAATGGCCTGTCTCTAACGAATAATGAATGGCCTGTCTCTGACTCCTCAGATGAATAATGACTGGCCTTTCTCTGACTCATTTTACATTTTAGTCATTTAGCAGATGCTTTTATCCTGAGCGACTTACAGTTAGTGAGTGCATACATAATTTTTTTATACTGGCCCCCCGTGGGAATCGAACCCACAACCCTGGCGTTGCAAGTGCCATGCTCTACCAACTGAGCTACACAACTCCTCAGATGAATAATGACTGGCCTGTTTCTGACTCCTCAGACACGCTCATCAAACTATCCCACTCCATCAAAGTGACATTTCTCGCAGGTTGAGGTTTACTGTCATGAGTCTTGTCCTCGAGGCAGAACCAAACGATTTCCCCTTAGACAGGCCAGCTGCAAAGTCCAAATGGGCTTTATTCGAAAAATTAATTTAAAAAACATACGCTTTTTGGTCTTGATTTAAGGTTAGGCATTAGCGTTAGCAGTGTGGTTAAGGTTAGGGTTAGGCATTAGCGTTAGCAGTGTGGTTAAGGTTAGGGTTAGGCATTAGCGTTAGCAGTGTGGTTAAGGTTAAGGTTAGGCATTAGCGTTAGCAGTGTGGTTAAGGTTAGGGTTAGGCATTAGCGTTAGCAGTGTGGTTAAGGTTAGGGTTAGGCATTAGCGTTAGCAGTGTGGTTAAGGTTAGGGTTAGGCTTACAATCTGATTGTATTACTTTGTGTGCCAGCCAGTGACCCCTCTGCACACCTGCCTCCAGAACAAGATGAATGACGAAAAACGCTAACCTGCACATTTGTCATACATTTAATTCTACACAGAAAAGTCCTTTGTGCTCTGCAGTTACATGAAATAGGACATGCATCAGTGCACATGCATATTTAACGAGACAGTATCTGCATCCTGAATGGCACCCTTTTCTCTTTATAGTGCACTACTTTTGACCAGAGCCCTATGGGTTGGTCTTGCACTATATAGGGAATAGGGTGCCATTTAGGATGCACAGGAAGAAGAAGAGCTGTATAGCGGTTTAGAAGTTACCAATCGTCTCCTCAGGTTAATTATTTAGATAATAGGTCACTGTGAAACCACTTACTGTGGCTGAGACTGTCCTATTTTTCTCTCTCTCTCTCTCTCTCTCTCTCTCTCTCTCTCTCTCTCTCTCTCTCTCTCTCTCTCTCTCTCTCTCTCTCTCTCTCTCTCTCTCAGTTGGTGATGTGCAGTGAGCTCTGATTGTGCAGTGAGCTCTGATTGTGCTGTGCGGTTGTGAAGTGTGTTAGAATGGGTCTCCATGTTGATCCAATGCTTTTTGAGGAGGCCCGTAGAGCCAAGTGTTTGTTGTTGTGTGTCGGATTTGGTTTGGATACCTGAGTTGATGAAACATATAACAATACGTGCAATTTAGCAAATGCTTTTATCCAAAGCGACGTACAGTCATCCAGGGATACATTTTTATGTATGCGTGGCCCCAGCGGGAATCGAGCCCGTGACCCTCGGCGTTCAAAGCACCATGCTCTACTGACTGAGCCACACAGGACCGTGGAACGTATAAGAACACTTTCTCTAACTTCTTCAGTTCATTCAACCATTTAGTTCCCATTGACATATTCAGGAAGGCTATGTAACTTGTGATTTCCACCAGTGTTTTATTAAGTGATGAGACAAATGGGGCAAATCCTAACTTTGAGATATGTAAGTGTACTGTAACCCTGGCTTTCTTGTCAATCATGCATTTATTATGTAGTGTAATATATATATATATATATATCTACAGTGAGGGAAAAAAGTATTTGATCCCCTGCTGATATTGTACTTTTGCCCACTGACAAAGAAATGATCAGTCTATAATTTTAATGGTAGGTTTATTTGAACAGTGAGAGACAGAATAACAGCTAAAAAATCGCATGTCAAAAATGTTATAAAATGATTTGCATTTTAATGAGGGAAATAAGTATTTGACCCCCCTCTCAATCAGAAAGATTTCTGGCTCCCAGGTGTCTTTTATACAGGTAACGAGCTGAGATTAGGAGCACACTCTTAAAGGGAGTGCTCCTAATCTCAGCTTGTTACCTGTATAAAAGACACCTGTCCACAGAAGCAATCAATCAATGAGATTCCAAACTCTCCACCATGGCCAAGACCAAAGAGCTCTCCAAGGATGTCAGGGACAAGATTGTAGACCTACACAAGGCTGGAATGGGCTACAAGACCATCGCCAAGCAGCTTGGTGAGAAGGTGACAACAGTTGGTGCGATTATTCGCAAATGGAAGAAACACAAAATAACTGTCAATCTCCCTCGGCCTGGGGCTCCATGCAAGATCTCACCTTGTGGAGTTGCAATGATCATGAGAACGGTGAGGAATCAGCCCAGAACTACACGGGAGGATCTTGTCAATGATCTCAAGGCAGCTGGGACCATAGTCACCAAGAAAACAATTGGTAACACACTACGCCGTGAAGGACTGAAATCCTGCAGCGCCCGCAAGGTCCCCCTGCTCAAGAAAGTACATATACAGGCCCGTCTGAAGTTTGCCAATGAACATCTGAATTAGTGTAATATATATTGATTCAAATTGGAGAAATGGTGAGTTCTATTTACAGTACATCCACAGATCTCAAGTTAGGGTTCAGACCTGTATGAACAAGGACAATACACACCATTAGGAAGGAGCAGGTTATTTTTGATGTGGTTATTGAACAAAGTTGCCTCTTTCCCTCCATAAAATTAGCTACTTAATCATATGTTGATGAATTAATTAGCATAATATCAATATCGCTTCTTGTTATTGTCGATGTCGTTGACGTTATTGTTGATGTCGTTATTGTCGATGTCGTTGACGTTATTGTCGATGTCGTTGACATTATTGTCGATGTCGTTGATGTTATTGTCGATGTCGTCGACGTTATTGTCGATGTCGTTATTGTCGATGTCGTTGATGTTATTGTTGATGTCGTTATAGCCAGTGAGAACCACTTTACAATGTTTTTTTTTTTTTTTGGGGGTGGGGTGGGGTAAGGGGGGGTAGAAGGATTACTTTATCCTATCCCAGGTATTCCTTAAAGAGGTGGGGTTTCAAGTGTCTCCGGAAGGTGGTGAGTGACTCCGCTGTCCTGGCGTCGTGAGGGAGCTTGTTCCACCATTGCGGTGCCAGAGCAGCAAAAAGTTTTGACTGGGCTGAGCGGGAACTGTGCTTCCGCAGAGGTAGGGGGGCCAGCAGGCCAGAGGTGGATGAACACAATGCCCTCATTTGGGTGTAGGGACTGATCAGAGCCTAAAGGTACGGAGGTGCCGTTCCCCTCACAGCTCCGTAGGCAAGCACCATGGTCTTGTAGCAGATGCGAGCTTCAACTGGAAGCCAGTGGAGTGTGCAGAGGTGCGGGGTGACGTTTGAGAACTTGGGAAGGTTGAACACCAGACGGACTGCGGCATTCTGGATGAGTTGTAGGTGTTTAATGGCACAGGCAGGGAGCCCAGCCAACAGCGAGTTGCAGTAATCCAGACGGGAGATGACAAGTGCCTGGATTAGGACCTGTGCCGCTTCCTGTGTAAGGCAGGGTCGTACTCTCCGAATGTTGTAGAGCATGAACCTACAGGATCGGGTCACCGCCTTGATGTTAGCGGAGAACGACAGGGTGTTGTCCAGGGTCACGCCAAGGCTCTTCGCACTCTGGGTGGAGGACACAACGGCGTTGTCAACCATGATGGCGAGATCATGGAACGGGCAGTCCTTCCCCGGGAGGAAGAGCAGCTCCGTCTTGTCGAGGTTCAGCTTGAGGTGGTGATCTGTCATCCACACTGATATGTCTGCCAGACATGCAGAGATGCGATTCGCCACCTGGTTATCAGAAGGAGGAAAGGAGAAAATTAATTGTGTGTCGTCCGCGTAGCAATGATAGGAGAGGCCATGTGAGGATATGACAGAGCCAAGTGACTTGGTGTATAGCGAGAATAGGAGTGGGCCTAGAACTGAGCCCTGGGGGACACCAGTGGTGAGAGCACGTGGTGCGGAGACAGATTCTCGCCACGCCACTTGGTAGGAGCGACCGGTTAGGTAGGATGCAATCCAAGAGTGAGCCGTGCCGGAGATGCCCAGGGTGGAGAGGAGGATCTGATGGTTCACAGTATCAAAGGCAGCAGACAGGTCTAGAAGGACAAGAGCAGAGGAGAGAGAGTTAGCTTTAGCAGTGTGGAGAGCCTCCGTGACACAGAGAAGAGCAGTCTCAGTTGAATGACCAGTCTTGAAACCTGACTGGTTTGGATCAAGAAGGTCATTCTGAGAGAGAT